>NC_068444.1:23085702-23089331 GCF_023373465.1 Oncorhynchus keta | reverse complement strand
CTCTCTTCACCTCTCTCTCTCTCTCTCTGTCTTCACCTCTCTCTCTCTGTGTCTTCACCTCTCTCTCTCTCTGTCTTCACCTCTCGCTCTCTCTCTGTCTTCACCTCTCTCTCTCTCTCTCTCTCTCTCTCTCTCTCTCTCTCTCTCTCTCTCTCTTCACCTCTCTCTCTCTCTCTCTCTCTCTCTCTCTCTCTCTCTCTCTCTCTCTCTCTCTCTCTCTCTCTCTCTCTCTCTCTCTCTGTCTTCACCTCTCTCTCTCTCTTCACCTCTCTCTCTCTCTCTCTCTCTCTCTCCCTCTCTCTCTCTCTCTCTCTCTCTCTCTCTCTCTCTCTCTCTCTCTCTCTCTCTCTCTCTCTCTCTCTGTCTTCTCTCTCTCTGCATGCTGGGAGTGATTGGTGCATGCTGGGAATTGTTTGAGTGAAGGAGTGCGTGTGTTGTGGAGAGTTAGATATTCACAACTTTCTTTCGGTTTGCTATTTCTTGGTGGCATTTTGTTTTGGTGCATGATTAACGTTATTTTTTTTGTGTGTGGTAGAATTAAGTATTTTGTTTTGCGTATCAGAATTACCCAGATTTTGGCGGGGATGGCAGCCCGAATGGGGATGCCGTCCCTGTCACTTCGGCACGGCTTTAGGTGTGTTACTGAAGCTGCTGTCACGGTGGAGGAGTTTCTGGTCGCCGTAGGAGAGAAGGTAGGATATGAGAATATCGCTTATGCATCTCGGATGAATAAAGCTGTGGTGGTATTTCTTAAAGAAGAGTGTCTGGTAGATCGTATGGTTGAGCATGGTGTACTTCTTAAAGGAATGTTTATTCAAGTTACGCCGCTTTTTTCCCCGTCAACAAGGGTAACGATTTCAAATGTACCACCGTTTATTCCAAATGAGCTATTGGAGCGCGAGTTATTGCGCTTTGGGAAGTTCGCCAGTTCAATTAAGGTTGTCCCGTTGGGTTGCAAACACCCGGCGTTGAAACAGGTAATGTCATTTCGGCGACAGGTGTTTATGTTTTTGGACTCACCGGAGCAGACTTTAGAGTTATCGTTTAAAATCAAGTATGACAACAGATTGTATATGGTTTATGCTAGTACGGGTAATCAACGGTGTTTTGAGTGTGGAGAGTTTGGTCATAAGCGACATGCTTGCCCGAAAAGGGAGAAGGCAGAGGGAGGGGCACAGGTGGTTATCGTAACGCCTGGGCCCGCTGATGTAGGGAGAGGTGAGCTGACAGCGGTAGAGCAGCCACAAGCACCTGTTGCTGAGGAACAAGTTATCCTTGTTGAGGGCACGGGGTTGCAACTTGTATTAGAAGGTAATGTTATGCAGCAGAAAAATATTGTTGTAGAAGGTAAGGATGTATCTGAAGAGCCAGTTCCTCAGACTGGTGAGCAGGTGCCCAGTATGAGTGCTGGGGTAAAGGAGGGGGTTCATGTGGAGCTAGGCTCCCAGGGAGTGGAGGAGATGCCCACTACGAGTGCTGGGGTTCATGTAGAGCTAGGCTCCCAGGTAGTGGAGGAGTTGTCCATTATGAGTAATGAGGTACAAGAGGGTTTTCATGTGGAGCTAAGCTCTCAGGTAGTGGAGGAGATTCCCACTACGAGTGCTGGGGTTCATGTGGAGCTAGGCTCCCAGTTAATGGAGGAGATGCCCACTATGAGTAGTGATGTTCAGGTGGGGCTAGTCTCCCAGGTAGTGGAGGAGATGCTTGGTACGAGTGATGAGGTGCAAGTGGGGAGTGTTGAAAGGGATGAGGTAGAGGGGAGTCAGTTGTCTGTGGTCTCAGCTGAGGAGGATCAAGAGAAGGATATGGATATCTCGTTAGATATGACAGCTGATGGCGAGGACTCAGTTTATGATCTAGAGGAGGTAAATGAGTTTCTGGATCAGACTTTTGGGAAATCTGTCAAATTGGCAGATTATTTTGATGTTGATAAGTTTGTGAGGTCAGCTGTGATGTTACAGAAGACGGTGGGGTTAGACCAGCTGAGTGAGAAGAAGCGGTTTCGCTTGAGGAAATTTATTACTGCTGTTGCAGCAGCAAAAGGTGGCGGGAAACGTGTTCAGGTTAAGAGAAGAAAAAGAATAATGATGATGATCATGCCTCATAGGGTGTCTTTTTTCTTGTTGGTTTCTCTGTGGGCTCTTCTGCTTTTCTTTTCTCTTTTCTATATGGAAGTACTAAGGGTAGGTTCTCTTAATATTAATGGGGGAAGGGACAGGAATAAGAGGGCTTGGGTTTTAGAAGTAATAAAACAGAAAAGGCTTAATGTAGTTTTCCTACAGGAGACACATAGTGATGAGGAAAATGAGGTTGACTGGGGTATGTGGTGGGAGGGGCAGCATGTACTCAGTCATGGTACTAATTTCAGTACTGGGGTGGCAATCTTGTTTTCCTCAGGCTTAGGGGTGACTGTGGTATCTACAACAGAGATTGTCAAGGGTCGGGCTTTATTGGTCAAGGTGGATGTTATGGGGTTTTTGTTTGTTTTTTTGAATGTTTATGCTCCTAATGAGGGTACAGAGCGTATTGCTGTTTTTGATCAGATAAAGGAAACCTTAAGACAGTGTGATCAAGAGGGGTGTATGGTTTTAGGGGGTGACTGGAATTGTACAGTGGATTTTACTGTTGATCGCACCGCTGAAGAACCTCACCTGCGGTCAGCCACTTGCCTGTCTGGCCTATTAAATGAGTTTGAGCTTTCTGATGTGTGGAGAGTAAGGAATGCAAAAGTTAGGCAGTACACATGGCTAAAAATTAATGAAGGTCGTGTCAGTGCAGCAAGGTTAGACAGGTTGTATGTATCTGAGCAATACTGTAGTAGGGTTGGAAGGTGTGCCATTACTCCTGTGGGATTTTCTGATCATCATGTTGTTTCTGTTGATATTCACATGTCCTGTCCACGAAGGTCATCACCTTACTGGTATTTTAATGTTAAATTGTTACATGATGTCATGTTTTGTGACAGGTTTGTGTTGTTTTGGGAAAAATGGAGGGTTATAAAGGGAATTTTGAGTCCTTGAGACAATGGTGGGAGGTTGGGAAGGCCCAAATACGAGTTTTTTGTCAACAGTATACTGCTCTGTCTCAAACTGAAGTTAAAGAGACTATCAAGGCCCTTGAACAGGATATCAAGTCTATTGAATTGAAGCTGCTCACTCAGAACGACCCTGGACTAGTCATGAACTTACAGGACAAGAGACATGAACTGAGGTCGTTTCTGCATGAAAGAGTGAAGGGTGCCTTGATTAGGTCTCGTTTCGCTTCCCTCACGGATATGGATGCTCCCAGTGCTTTTTTTTTTAACCTCGGACAGTCGACGTTTCAACGTAAACAGATGGTCTGCCTTCGTCTCCCTGATGGGAAGGTGACCACGGATGATATTGAAATGCGTCAACATGCCGTGGATTTCTACTCTGTCCTCTATATAAGGCGGAGGATTGTGACTCTCTGTGTACTGAACAGTTGTTACATGGTCTTCCTCAATTGGGACCTGAGCAGAGAGTCGTATTGGATGCTGACATTACACTGCAGGAGCTGTCCACAGCAGTTATGCAGCTCTCATCAGGCCGAGCCCCTGGCATCGATGGTTTACCATCTGAGTTCTATAAGCACTTTTGGGGGTCTATTGG
>NC_068444.1:23063202-23065702 GCF_023373465.1 Oncorhynchus keta | reverse complement strand
TCACCTCTCTCTCTCTCTCTCTCTCTCTCACCTCTCTCTCTGTCTTCTTCACCTCTCTCTCTCTCTCTGTCTTCACCTCTCTCTCTCTCTCTCTTCACCTCTCTCTCTCTCTGTCTTCACCTCTCTCTCTCTCTCTCTCTGTCTTCACCTCTCTCTCTGTCTTCTCTCTCTCTCTCTCTGTCTTCACCTCTCTCTCTCTCTCTCACCTCTTCACTCTGTCTCTCTCTCTCTCTCTCTCTGTCTTCACCCCTCTCTCTCTCTGTCTTCACCTCTCTCTCTCTGTCTCACCTCTCTCTCTCTCTAGGTCTCTGTCTTCACTCTCTTCACCTCTCTCTCTCTGTCTTCACCTCTCTCTCTCTCTCTCTGTCTTCTCTCTCTCTCTCTCTCTCTCTGTCTTCTCTCTCTCTCTTCTCTCTGTCTTCACCTCTCTCTCTCTCTCTGTCTTGTCTTCTCTCTCTCTCTCTCTGTCTTCACCTCTCTCTCTCTCTGTCTTCACCTCTCTCTCTCTCTCTCTCTCTTCTCTCTCTCTCTCTGTCTTCACTCTCTCTCTCTCTCTCTGTCTTCACCTCTCTCTCTCTCTCTCTTCACCTCTCTCTCTCTCTCTCTGTCTTCACCTCTCTCTCTCTGTCTTCACCTCTCTCTCTCTCTCTGTCTTCACCTCTCTCTCTCTCTCTCTCTGTCTTCACCTCTCTCTCTCTCTCTCTCTCTGTCTTCACCTCTCTCTCTCTGTCTTCACCTCTCTCTCTCTCTCTCTCTCTGTCTTCTCTCTCTCTCTCTCTCTCTCTGTCTTCACCTCTCTCTCTCTCTCTCTCTCTCTCTCTCTCTCTCTCTCTGTCTTCACCTCTCTCTCTGTCTTCACCTCTCTCTCTCTCTCTGTCTTCACCTCTCTCTCTCTCTCTGTCTTCACCTCTCTCTCTCTCTGTCTTCACCTCTCTCTCTCTCTCTGTCTTCACCTCTCTCTCTCTGGCTGTCTTCACCTCTCTCTCTCTCTCTGTCTTCCCCTCTCTCTCTCTCTCTGTCTTCATCTCTCTCTCTCTGTCTTCACCTCTCTCTCTCTCTCTTCTCTCTGTCTCTCACTTCACCTCTCTCTCTCTCTGTCTTCACCTCTCTCTCTGTCTTCACCTCTCTCTCTCTCTCTGTCTTCACCTCTCTCTCTCTCTCTCTCTCTGTCTTCACCTCTCTCTCTCTGTCTTCACCTCTCTCTCTCTCTCTTCACTCTCTCTCTCTGTCTTCACCTCTCTCTCTGTCTTCACCTCTCTCTCTCTCTCTCTGTCTTCACCTCTCTCTCTCTTTCTCTCTCTCTCTCTGTCTTCACTCTCTCTCTCTCTCTCTCTCTCTCTCTCTCTTTCTTCACCTCTCTCTCTCTCTCTCTGTCTTCACCTCTCTCTCTCTCTCTCTGTCTTCACCTCACTCTCTCTCTCTTCTCTCTCTTTCTCTCTCTTCTTCTCTCTCTCTCTCTCTCTCTCTCTCTCTCTCTCTCTCTGTCTTCTCTCTCTCTGTCTTCACCTCTCTCTCTCTCTTCTGTCTTCACCTCTCTCTCTCTCTGTCTTTCACCTCTCTCTCTCTCTCTGTCTTCACCTCTCTCTCTCTCTCTCTCTCTGTCTTCACCTCTCTCTCTCTTCACCTGTCTTCACTCTCTCTCTCTCTCTCTGTCTTCACCTCTCTCTCTCTCTCTCTGTCTTCTCTCTCTCTCTCTCTGTCTTCACCTCTCTCTCTCTCTTCACCTCTCTGTCTTCACCTCTCTCTCTCTCTCTGTCTTCACCTCTCTCTCTCTGTCTTCACCTCTCTCTCTCTCTCTCTGTCTTCACCTCTCTCTCTCTCTTCTCTGTCTTCACCTCTCTCTCTGTCTTCACCTCTCTCTCTCTCTCACCTTCACTCTCTCTCTCTCTCTCTTCACTCTCTCTCTCTCTCTCTCTCTCTCTCTCTCTTCTCTCTCTCTCTGTCTTCACCTCTCTCTCTCTCTCTCTGTCTTCACCTCTCTCTCTGTCTTCACCTCTCTCTCTGTCTTCACCTCTATCTCTCTGTCTTCACCTCTCTCTCTCTCTCTCTCTCTCTCTCTCTCTCTCTCTCTCTCTCTCTCTCTCTGTCTTCACCTCTCTCTCTCTCTCTGTCTTCACCTCTCTCTCTCTCTCTGTCTCTCTCTCTCTGTCTTCACCTCTCTCTCTGTCTTCACCTCTCTCTCTCTCTGTCTTCACCTCTCTCTCTCTCTCTCTCTCTGAAGAGAGTCTTCACCTCTCTCTCTCTCTTCACCTCTCTCTCTCTCTGTGTCTTCACCTCTCTCTCTCTCTGTGTCTTCACCTCTCTCTCTCTCTCTCTCTGTCTTCACCTCTCTCTCTCTCTCTCTTCACCTCTGTCTCTCTCTCTCTCTGTCTTCACCTCTCTCTCTCTCTCTGTCTTCACCTCTCTCTCGGTCTTCACCTCTCTCTCTCTCTGTCTTCACCTCTCTCTCTCTCTCTCTGTCTTCACCTCTCTCTCTCTCTTCACCTCTCTGTCTTCACCT
>NC_068444.1:22910702-23058202 GCF_023373465.1 Oncorhynchus keta | reverse complement strand
GATGACCTGTCTAGCAGGGCTCATGGTAAGTGACATTTCTTCCACACACATTCAACCATACTACCCATTTGTCACATTTCTGCACAACCGTGTCTGCTCTCTCACTAATCAAGTGGACCCCTTGTGAATCCATACACACACACTCACACACCCCTACTGTTACGTGTGTGTGTGTGTGTGTGTGTGTGTGTGTGTGTGTGTGTGTGTGTGTGTGTGTGTGTGTGTGTGCGTGCGTGCGTGCGTGCGTGCGTGCGTGCGTGCGTGCGCGCGCGCTCGCGCAGCAGAGAGCCCTAGGCCTGCCCCTTGTGCTGACAGGTTGAGGGATTGTTAGCCGAGGTCTTAAGAGCCCCTCCACATCGACAGGCTTTAGCGTGTCATCGATCCGCCACCGTCTTCAGAAGACCAGCCTGCCTTTATCTCCCTGGAGTCAATATCCCGTGTTGTGACATTGCAGGCTGCTGCTGGAGACCTTCCCTCACGCCTCTCCCCTCCTCCCTCCTTTTTTCCCAACCTCATTCCTTACCTCCTTCCCTCCTCCTCTTCTTGCCCATTGGCTTCATGTATCTTTTCTCCTCTCCTCCATATCCCCTGCCCTCCTCTTAATCAGTTCCTACTTCCTCCATCTACACCTTCTCTCTCCCCCCTTCTCCTTTCTACTCCTTCATCCACTCTCTCTTCCATCATCTTCTTTCTTCATCTGTATGCTTCCTTTGCATCTCATCCTCTCCCTTTCACTCTCTCTCTCTCTCTCTCTCTCTCTCTCTCTCTCTCTCTCTCTCTCTCTCTCTCTCTCTCCTCTCTTTCATTCTCCCCCTCTCTCTCTCTATCTCTCTCTCCTCTCTTTCATTCTCCCCCTCTCTCTCTCTCTCTCCTCTCTTTCATTCTCCCCCCCTCTCTCTCTCTCTCTCTCTCTCTCTCTCTCCTCTTTCATTCTCCCCCTCTCTCTCTCTCTCTCTCTCTCTCCTCTCTTTCATTCTCCCTCTCTCTCTCTCTCTCTCTCTCTCTCTCTCTCTCTCTCTCTCTCCTCTCTCTCCTCTCTTTCATTCTCCCTCTCTCTCTCTCTACTCTCTTTTATTATCCCCTCTCTCTCTCTCTCTCTCTCTCTCTCTCTCTCTCTCTCTCTCCTCTCTTTCTCCCTGTCCCTCTCTCTCTCTCCTCTCTCTCTTTCTCCCTGTCCCTCTCTCTGTGTAGTTCCCTGTAGGGGGTCTGCCTCGGCAGAGTTTCCAGAGTGAGTGGAGTTCTGCTCTTCACTTCTGCATGGCTGGCCTGGCCCTGTTCGGCCTGGGGCTCCTTCTCCCCGTCTGGCCAGCTGGTGGGACAGGGCTTGCTGTCCCCTTTACACCCCACAGGGAGAGAGGGGGAGGGAGCGAGCAGCCCACTAGGGCGAGAGGGAGGAAAGGAGGGAGGAAGAGGGGTGAGGGAATGTTCATGGCTCTCTCTGTATTTTCTGGCGCTGAATTGGAGTGGAGGTGTGTGTGGGTTTTTTTTTGGGGGGGGGGGTCTTGTCAGTGTGTCATAAAGCATTTGACAACATTGATCTTATATGAATGTGCCACACACACACACACACACACACACACACACACACACACACACACACACACACACACACACACACACACACACACACACACACACACACACACACACACACACACACACACATGATTTTAAAAAAGGGAAGAAAAAAGGGTGCAAACACAGAAAAGACGGGGTTGTAAAGAAGCTGAAGCAGCAGCACAAAGCTCCCTCATCTGCGGTGCAAAGTTATATGAAGGGCATCTGGCAGGCCGAGAGCAGAGAGCAGAGTGACAGCGCGCGTGATGGCTCTGCCCGATAAACACAAACCGGCAAATGAAAGGCTCTCTGCTCGCCATCATCCCCTGTCACAATGCAATTACTGAACAGACTGATAGCAAGATAGAGGCCCACAGCTAACGGGAATGATAAAAGTATTGACTGATTTGATTGAATGATTAAAATAATGCAGACATAAAATGGAGGGAAAAAAGGATGACTGAGAAAAGGAGGGAGGGGAGGGAGGGAGAGAAAAAGGGAAGATGGAGAGAGGGAAGGAGAGGGAGCTGTTGAGAATGAGGCTTTGTAGATGAGGCGATGCTTCTGTCTTGTGTGTTTGGAGAGGGAGGGGGAGTGACTAACTCTCTCTAGGGGTCTTTTGCTTTTATTTTGGGTTCTTGTCCTCTTTTTGTCTCATCTTTCACTCTCTGATTTCTCTCTCTCTCTTTTCAGATTGCCATTTGTGCTGACGTGAAGGAAGTTCTGTTATCAGATGGGAACGAGAAGGCTATTCAGAGTATCCTCCTCTCTCTCACTCCATCAGAGACCCAAACACAGCACTCAGCCCTGGGTCATTAGCAACCCCATAGAGACACTGTGTGTGCGTGAGCGTTTGTGGGCATGTTGGTTGTCTGTATATGTGTGTGTCTGTGTTTTTTTTACAAGGTCAGAGAATATTACAGTTGTCTGAGAATGTGAGGGAATGTGCATTTTCACAAAGACACACTCGGCACTCTGGTGCCCAATATCACTTAGAATCCAGCAAAATGTCCCTTCCATACCATTTCAATCCATCCTTCTACAGTTGTGTTATATGAGTGATTGAAAGTGGTTGGTAAGACCTTGCCCCATTTGAGTGAAATAATTGCATACTATCTCAAAGTATCTCCAAATGCATGTCTTTTCAACTCCCTCTCAGGGCCAAAGCCACAATGCTAGATGACTGAGCATTTAATTCAATTCAATTAAATTAAATTCAATAAAGGGGCATTCCATACAAGATTGTTACAAAGATATTTCTAATGTTTTGGATCTTCCTGAAATGAAATCCATAGAAAGGCCATTGGTGGAAGGATGCTTGGCATACCTTCCAAATCTGTATCCAAAATAGTTATTGGGAAAGAACTAATTAAAGTTGAGAAATGTGTGACATTTTAGTCTTACCCAGGCCTCCTTTAAGACACTACAATGATGTATGACTCTAGATGCTAGCAAGACATTCTAGGTTTCATTTCAATCTGTACAGTGTGCTCTGAAATTTGAGTAGTCTTTAAATGTAAATATCATAAAATGACCCTTTATTTTATATGTAACACATACTCTACAAGAACATGACATTTCCAGAGTGGGCTCTGTGCTGCATTTGTTAAATGTTATGATAGGATCAGATCCAGGTCAGTTGTTGGGGGCATTGTTGTTGAGCAACTGGACTGCTTCATTGATTAATGTGACTTTCCTTCTGTTTGTTTTGCTTGGGGCAACGGAACGGCCTACCCAGAGGTAATGTGTCTCGTGCCCCTTCACCTGTACCCACACTGCCAGCTCCCTGCTCTCTCATTGGTTTGCACTGATAGCTCCTTGCACTCTCATTGGTTAGCGCTGTCTACCCACCCTCCCCAGCCCTCTCTTCTCAATTGTACCAGCGCGATAAAGAGAAATCTGTGGCTTTTACAAAAGCAGGAAACCTACACACACTAAGCTTGGACAAAATACATGGTTCAGATTTAGCTGAAGAACTGCTCACCACAATGAGACGTCATTGAATATCACGGAGGCAGTAACAATAGCATCGCTGGGCCTCTGATGACGGAAACGTACACAATTCAGAGTTGACTGCAGCTTTGTTTAAAGAGAAAAGAAAGAGGTTGGCGGGAAAGGCAGCCACAGAGATGGACAATCAGCTGTGTTGCCCAATAGGCCACTTTCACAACATTCACAGGCTTTTTCCCCGAGATACTATTTTTGTGTAGTCGTTCTCATAATAGAAATAGATGGAATGGTGTGATAAGTGTGAGAAAAGAGGAAGAATGGAGAGAAATAGATGAGCAGATATGGCTATTGAGAGTGGATGAAATAGAATAGGAGTTTCTCTCAATCAACACAAAACATGTACAGTAAGTACCCTCTCAAAGTCGCTTTTTCACGTTCTTAGTGTAAATATGTAGCAACTAGCATATATTATTATTTAACCGGGCCTCGCGCGTACACACATTGTGCCATACAGCCGCGCGTACACACATTGTGCCATACAGCCGCGCGTACACACATTGTGCCATACAGCCGCGCGTACACACATTGTGCCATACAGCCCCGCGTACACACATTGTGCCATACAGCCGCGCGTACACACATTGTGCCATACAGCCGCGCGTACACACATTGTGCCATACAGCCGCGCGTACACACATTGTGCCATACAGCCGCGCGTACACACATTGTGCCATACAGCCGCGCGTACACACATTGTGCCATACAGCCGCGCGCGTACAGTAGACACACGCTCACCAAGCACCCTCACTCCTGACTTGAATTACAAACTGAAAATTGTTGATCATTGTTTGATTCATGAATGTTGGCTGCTTCCCCTGTGTGACGACCCAGAAGGACAAATATTCCTCAGCTTACACACCCAGAACAGACAAATAAATGCACTACTAGGAATATGAGTATCTACTTACTGTATAGATTAATGTGTTTATGTGAGAACCTGTTGAATTCTTGAGTGCTTGTTAAGTGTTACGTTATTTCTGAATCCCTGTCGGTTCGAGTACTGTATTTGTGTGAGTGACTGAGAGAGTGTGTACAAGCCTGTTAGGGTTGACCTTCATTTGAATTGACCCCAACCAAACCTGTTACACCACTGTATGTGCATGGCTGTTACAGTGTGTGTGTGTGCGTGTGTGTGTGCGTGCGTGCGTGCGTGCGTGCGTGCACCACTTGGCAGTGTGTAGGATGACCTCTCCCCCAGTGCGGTGGTACTGATGAGATTACCCTGTAAGCTCCTCTCCTCCTCAGCCCATGATCCCAGTGTGCTGACTCTCTTACTACACAGACCTGCCCTGTGTGTGTATGGTGTCTGTCCGAACATTTGTGTGTGTGTGGTGTCTGTCCTGAACATGTGTGTGTGCATGTGTGTGTGTGTGTGCATGCATGTGTATGTGTAAGGCCCCATCCCTTTGATCTAGTAGGATTGGCTCTCCATCCATCCAGCAGAGACCTCTCCCCCTCCCCCTCTCTTTCCTCTTCGCGCTCTAGATTGGATTTGCTACAGCTTTTTGCTGCTTTAAAGACAGATAAATCCTAATTGAATTGCCTCAGCACCGGCCCTCCAGACAGTGTATTAATAGACCGGTTGACATCAATCAGCCTGTGTGTCATAGTGGTGATGTGGTGAGCTCCTCTCAGGCTTAGGCTACAGGTTAAAAGCCTTCTGATTGATCTGCTGGCCTCCATGAAGCCCTGCCCTGCCCTGCCCTGCCCTGCCATGCCTTACCCTGCCCTGCCCTGCCATGCCATGCCTTACCCTGCCCTGCCCTGCCCTGCCCTGCCATGCCTTACCCTGCCCTGCCCTGCCCTGTTCTGCCATGCCTTACCCTGCCCTGCCCTGCCATGCCATGCCATGCCTTACCCTGCCATGCCTTACCCTGCCCTGCCCTGCCCTGCCCTGCCCTGCCCTGCCCTGTTCTGTTCAGGTCTGTTCTGTTCTGTTCTTCTCTGCTCATTTCTGCTCTGTCCTGTCAAGCATCTGTCAGCCTCTCACTTTGCCCCCGGAGTTCAGGGATGGTGTGTGTGTGTGTGCGTGCTTGCGTGCCCACAGCTGATAAGTTACCACCAAAGACCCCAAACCTGCCTAATAAAATGCTAGATCATGTCAGTAGCTGCATGTGACTAATGTTAGTTGTGAATGTGAGATGTTTAGTTGTAACCTTAACCAGGTAACCAGATGTGCGTGGAGTCATCGAGAGAAACAGGCAGGCCGGTGTCTTTGGCTCCACAGATGTTTCCAGCAGGTGAGACGTTTATCTGATAACACCTCCCTCTCTCACACCTCTCAAATCTCTCTATCACTATTACTTTAATGAAATCCATATATGGGTTCAGCTCAATAAGTCACCTCAGTTATCATCACTGTGGAACAGTAATTCTTATTCCCATGTAAAATATACTTTTGAGTGACAAAAATATCACCCATAATATTTTTGGCGGATAGAAACCCCCCCCCCAAAAAAAAAAATTTAGTAAGTCATTTTTCTCATGGCTTACAACCAGGAATGTTTGAAAAGAGGCTGGCATTGACTGACATCTCTTTGAAACGCCTATGTCAAGAAACTTGGATGCAGTGTTGCAGTAAAATCATCTCAAGCAAATGTGGTGAAACACAAAGCAACTCAAACAACATGGAAATTGCATCAGTGATGTCAACTTTTTTAAACATCCCCCATTTGGCATGTCTCTTGTGATGCCATTCACAGCAGCACTGACTGATGTGTTGACATGACAACTACCTCAGAGTTTTGAACAAACCTTCCCCCCCTTTTGTTCCATGCTGGCTGAAGACCTAGCTAGCCGGTAACTAGCTAACACCAGACACAGATGAAGACCTAGCTAGCCGGTAACTAGCTAACACCAGACACAGATGAAGACCTAGCTAGCCAGTAACTAGCTAACACCAGACACAGATGAAGACCTAGCTAGCCGGTAACTAGCTAACACCAGACACAGATGAAGACCTAGCTAGCCGGTAACTAGCTAACACCAGACACAGATGAAGACCTAGCTAGCCGGTAACTAGCTAACACCAGACACAGATGAAGACCTAACTAGCTAACACCAGACACAGATGAAGACCTAGCTAGCCGGTAACTAGCTAGCACCAGACACGGATGAAGACCTAGCTAGCCGGTAACAGCTAACACCAGACACAGATGAAGATGAACACCAGACACAGATGAAGACCTAGCTAGCCGGTAACTAGCTAACACCAGACACAGATGAAGACCTAGCTAGCCGGTACCTAACACCAGACACAGATGAAGACCTAGCTAGCCGGTAACTAGCTAACACCAGACACAGATGAAGACCTAGCTAGCCGGTAACTAGCTAACACCAGACACAGATGAAGACCTAGCTAGCCGGTAACTAGCTAACACCAGACACAGATGAAGACCTAGCTAGCACAGATGAAGACTAGCTAACACCAGACACAGATGAAGACCTAGCTAGCCGGTAACTAGCTAACACCAGACACAGATGAAGACCTAGCTAGCCGGTAACTAGCTAACACCAGACACAGATGAAGACCTAGCTAGCCGGTAACTAGCTAACACCAGACACAGATGAAGACCTAGCTAGCCGGTAACTAGCTAACACCAGACACAGATGAAGACCTAGCTAGCCGGTAACTAGCTAACACCAGACACAGATGAAGACCTAGCTAACACCAGACACGGATGAAGACCTAGCTAGCCGGTAACTAGCTAACACCAGACACAGATGAAGACCTAGCTAGCCGGTAACTAGCTAACACCAGACACAGATGAAGACCTAGCTAGCCGGTAACTAGCTAACACCAGACACAGATGAAGACCTAGCTAACTAGCTAACACCAGACACAGATGAAGACCTAGCTCACAACACCAGACACAGATGAAGACCTAGCTAACTAGCTAACACCAGACACAGATGAAGACCTAACTAGCTAACACCAGACACAGATGAAGACCTAGCTAGACACAGGGTAACTAGCTAACACCAGACACAGATGAAGACCTAGCTAGCTAACTAGCTAACACCAGACACAGATGAAGACCTAGCTAACACCAGACACAGATGAATACCTAGCTAACACCAGACACAGATGAAGACCTAGCTAGCGGTAACTAGCTAACACCAGTAACTAGCTAACACCAGACACAGATGAAGACCTAGCTAGCACGGTAACTAGCTAACACCAGACACAGATGAAGACCTAGCTAGCCGGTAACTAGCTAACACCAGACACAGATGAAGACCTAGCTAGCCGGTAACTAGCTAACACCAGACACAGGTGAAAGGGAAACATATAAGTATCTTTGCCAGAGATGAATAGTGTAAACTTTTTATTATGTTGAACAAAATTATAAAAGCAACATGCAAAGTCTTGGTCACATGTTTCATGAGCTGAAATAAAAGATCCCAGATATTTTCCATACGCACAAAAAACACATTTCTCAACAAAAGAAATTGCACACCTTTGTTTACATCCCTGTTTGTGAGCATTTCTCCTTTGCCAAGATAATCCATCCACCTGACAGTTGTGGCATATTAAGAAGCTGATTAAACAGCCTGATCATTACACAGGTGCACCTTGTGCTGGGGCAATAAAAAGCCACTCTAAAATGTGGAGTTTTGTCACACAACACAATGCCACAGATGTGTCAAATATTGAGGGAGCAAGGACTTTGCAGGCTGATTGCCAGCACAGGACCTCCACATCCAGCTTCTTCACCTGCAGGATCGTCTGAGACCAACTGATGAAACTGTGGGTTTGCACAAGTAAAGAATTTCTACACAAACTGTCAGAAACCTTCTCAAGCTGATCTGCGTGCTCTTTGTCCTCACCAGAGTTTTGACCTGACTGCAGTTTGGCATCGTAACTGACTTCAGTGTATATTTGCTGACACCCTACAGTCAAATGATGTCTCCAGTAGAGTAGGTAACTAGCTATATAATCACGCCCCTCTGCAAACACGCCTTCTCCGATGTTGGTTACAGGGCGGTACTTATTTAACATGTTGCGACGAGCAATCCCGTATCCGGGATCCTATTTATAGCCTCAAGCTCATTAGCATAACGCAACGTTAACTATTCATGAAAATCGCAAATGAAATTAAATAAATATATTAGCTCTCAAGCTTAGCCTTTTGTTAACAACACTGTCATCTCAGATGTTCAAAATATGCTTTTGAACCATGGCTAAACAAGCATTTGTGTAAGAGTATTGATAGCCTAGCATAGCATTTAACCTTAGTATTCAGCATGCAACATTTTCACAAAAACAAGTAAAGCATTCAAATAAAATCATTTACCTTTGAAGAACTTCAGATGTTTTCAATGAGGAGACTCTCAGTTAGATAGCAAATGTTCAGTTTTTCCAAAAATATTATTTGTGTAGGACAAATCGCTCCGTTTCGTTCATCAAGTTTGGGTAAGAAAAAACCCGAAAATTAAGTCATTACAACGCAAACTTTTTTCCAAATTAACTCCATAATATCGACAGAAACATGGCAAACATTGTTTAGAATCAATCCTCAAGGTGTTTTTCACATATCTATCGACGATAAATAATTCGTGGCAGTTTGGTTTCTCTTCTGAAGAAAATGGAACGCGCATGGACCTGGAGATTACGCAATAATTTTGATGGAGGACACCGGGCGGACACCTGGTAAATGTAGTCTCTTATGGTCAATCTTCCAATGATATGCCTACAAATACGTCACAATGCTGCAGACACCTTGGGGAAACGACAGAATGTGCAGGCTCATTCCTGGCGCATTCACAGCCATATAAGGAGACATTGGAACACAGGGCATTCAAAATCTGGACCATTTCCTGTATGAAATTTCATCTTGGTTTCGCCTGTAGCATTAGTTATGGGGCACTCACAGATAATATCTTTGCAGTTTTGGAAACTGAGTTTTTTCTTTCCAAAGCTGTCAATTACATGCATAGTCGAGCATCTTTTCGTGACAAAATATCTTGTTTAATACGGGAACGTTTTTTATCCAAAAATTAAAAGAGCGCCCCCTATCTCGAAGAAGTTAAATTAGGTAAGAGAATATCATGTTACCATTGGTGTATTAAAATGAGAGTGATGTCACCGTATCCCCTTAATAATCCACCTACTGAATCCAAGTGTTTGACATGGGGGAGGAGACCAGTAACTTTATGATCAAACTTTATCAATGTAGAAGCAACAGTCATTTTTCACACTTTGGTCATCATACTGGTTTCATCCAAATATCATCACATTTCATGAAAACATGATTCTGATTGTTCATGACCTTTTAAGGCAAATAGTTAATAGTCTGAGTTAGGGTTAGCCATGCTTAACTGCTGCTGTTGGGGAGTCAGGGCTTATTACATGGTTACGGTATGTAAACCTCATGGTATCACCTGTCCTGATTGAGGTAGAGGTAAAGGAGGTGTGTCTGTGTGTGTAAATTTATCAAAGCAGAACGATTCGGTCTAATTGGATGTCTTCATCCAGAAACCATCAACAGAACCCCCACGTCACCAGTCATTCTGTTGTACCCTGGATACAGGGATAGTTCTAGCTGAAAAACACCATTCATTACCTCCCTAAAAAGTAATTTTGTCGTTCAGCGATCTCACTTACTTGATCCCAGTCTCCCTCGCTTCCCTTCCTCTACTATCCCTCCCTCGCTCTTTCCCTTGCTCCCTGCACCTCCTCCCTCCCACGCTCTTTCTCTTGCTCCCTGCACCTCCTCCTTCCCACGCTCTTTCTCTTGCTCCCTGCACCACCTCCCTGCACCACCTCCCTCCCTCGCTCTTTCCCTTGCTCCCTGCACCTCCTCCCTCCCTCGCTCTTTCCCTTGCTCCCTGCACCTCCTCCCTCCCTCGCTCTTTCCCTTGCTCCCTGCACCTCCTCCCTCCCTCGCTCTTTCCCTTGCTCCCTGCACCACCTCCCTCCCTCGCTCTTTCCCTTGCTCCCTGCACCCCCTCCCTCCCTCGCTCTTTCCCTTGCTCCCTGCACCACCTCCCTCCCTCGCTCTTTCCCTTGCTCCCTGCACCACCTCCCTCCCTCGCTCTTTCCCTTGCTCCCTGCACCTCCACCCTCCCTCGCTCTTTCCCTTGCTCCCTGCACCACCTCCCTCCCTCGCTCTTTCCCTTGCTCCCTGCACCTCCTCCCTCCCTCGCTCTTTCCCTTGCTCCCTGCACCTCCTCCCTCCCTCGCTCTTTCTCTTGCTCCCTGCACCACCTCCCTCCCTCGCTCTTTCCCTTGCTCCCTGCACCACCTCCCTCCCTCGCTCTTTCCCTTGCTCCCTGCACCACCTCCCTCCCTCGCTCTTTCCCTTGCTCCCTGCACCTCCACCCTCCCTCGCTCTTTCCCTTGCTCCCTGCACCACCTCCCTCCCTCGCTCTTTCCCTTGCTCCCTGCACCACCTCCCTCCCTCGCTCTTTCCCTTGCTCCCTGCACCACCTCCCTCCCTCGCTCTTTCCCTTGCTCCCTGCACCACCTCCCTCCCTAGCTCTTTCCCTTGCTCCCTGCACCACCTCCCTCCCTCCCTCGCTCTTTCCCTTGCTCCCTGCACCACCTCCCTTCCTAGCTCTTTCCCTTGCTCCCTGCACCACCTCCCTCCCTCCTCCTCGTGTATTTACACGGGATGATGAAGTGAAAAAGTAAACGTATAATTAGCCTGCATTACTTTGATTGTTTTCTTTTCAGATTAAACCTCCTGTCAGAACGCACGGTTTGAGAGGGGTGAAGGTCGCCCCGCGATTGGATGAGGGGGGATTGCTTTTCTCAAGTCACTGAATAAAAAGCAGGCGCGGGCCCCCTGCCGGGAGATGAGATTGTATTTCCACAAGACATAATTTTTGTTTACTGAGTGTTAATAATGGTTTATTAATAATCCCATTTGGCTGTCTGGGGCCTGGACCCGATCTCTTGAGAGAGAGAGACAGAGAGACAGACGGAGACAGAGAGAAAAAAAAGAGTCAAGTGTTTAACTGGCTGAAGAGATGGGGAGATGGAAAGGAGAAGGAAGGAAGGAAGACTTAGTGACCACAGGCGGGGCGTGGATAGTGTATAGGAGGGGGCTGTCAAGAGCTGGGGCTAGAGACTGTACAATAACATTAATAGCAGGAGCAGCCCTTGCGGTACAATACAGTAGTACTGATGAAGCTCCTGTAGACATGGAGAGTACCTGTCAGTGGTCACAGCAGTCATAGTACTAGCAGTGGGATTCCTGGGCTGAGACAATCGAGCTGTTGATTTCAGGTGTCATGTCAGATAGGGCTCTCTCTGAGAGGTCTGACGAGGTGTGTTTTACCTCTGTGCACTGAGGCACACACACAGTGGGGGGCGTTGAGACGCCAGGGGACAACACACTGAGAAGGGAAGAAAGGAGAGAGGAAAGGAGCAGGACAAAGGGAAAGGGAGCATAACTTATGTTTAATGGAGACTGAGCATATTTGTACCTGATTGTGTGTCCGTAAACGATAGTTAGTTACCCTACAGTATGTTACTCTCCCCTAAGCCCTTTGCCATTCTAAAAATACTCCAGTATCCCTGCACATTTTA
Source organism: Oncorhynchus keta (assembly GCF_023373465.1). Taxonomy (NCBI): domain Eukaryota; kingdom Metazoa; phylum Chordata; class Actinopteri; order Salmoniformes; family Salmonidae; genus Oncorhynchus; species Oncorhynchus keta. The sequence goes on along the minus strand of NC_068444.1, from coordinate 23,046,099 downwards.
AATGTGGTATTGGCACTGACCCTGTATATAGCTTCCTCTCTTATTTCTCATGTTTTCTTTATTATATACAATAGCAGTCAAAATAACACCTATGGAATCATGTAGTAACCAAAAAAGTGTTACACAAATCCAAATATATTTGAGATTCTTCAAAGTAGCCACCCTTTGTCTTGATGACAGCTTTGCACACTCTTGGCATTCTCTCAACCAGCTTCACCTGGAATGCTTTTCCAACAGTCTTGAAGGAGTTCCCACATATGCTGAGCACTTGTTGGCTGCTTTTACTTCACTCTGCGGTCCAACTCATCCCAAACCATCTCAATTGGGTTGAGGTCGGGTGATTGTGGAAGCCAGGTCATCTGATGCAGCACTCCATCACTCTCCTTCTTGGTCAAATAGCCCTTACACAGCCTATAGGTGTGTTGGGTCATTGTCCTGTTGAAAAACAAATAATAGTCCCACTCAGCGCAAACCAGGTGGGCTGGTGTATCGCTGCAAAATGCTGTGGTAGCCATGCTGGCTAAGTGTGCCTTGAATTCTAAATAAATCACTGACAGTGTCACCAGCAAAGCAGAGAGACTCTTGTTTTGTGGGTACTATTTAATGAATCTGTCAGTTGAGGACTTGTGAGATGTCTGTTTCTCAAACTAGACATTCTAATGTACTTGTCCTCTTGCTCAGTTGTGCACCGGGGTCTCCCACTCGTTCTATTCTGGTTAGAGCCAGTTTGCGCTGTTCTGTGAAGGGAGTAGTACACAGCGTTGTACGGGATCTTCAGTTTCTAGACAGTTTCTCGCATGGAATAGCCTTCATTTCTCAGAACAAGAATAGACTGACGAGTTTCAGAAGAAAGTGCTTTGTTTCTGGCCATTTTGAGCCTTTACTCGAACCCACAAATGCTGATGCTCCAGATACTCAACTAGTCTCAACTAGTCTTATTGCTGCTTAATCAGAACAACAGTTTTCAGCTGTACTAACATAATTGCAAAAGGGTTTTCTAATGGTCAATTAGCCTTTTAAATTGATAAACTTGGATTAGCTAACACAACGTGCCATTGGAACACAGGAGTGATGGTTGCTGATAAAGGGCCTCTGTCTGCCGTTTCCAGCTGCAATAGTCATTTACAACATTAACAATGTCTACACTGTATTTCTGATCAATTTGATGTTATTTTAATGGACAAAAAAATAGCTTATCTTTCAAAAACGAGGACATTTCTAAGTGACCCCAAACTTTTGAACGGTGGTGTATATACTGAACAAAAATATACTGAACAAAACTTTTAACACAACATTCAACAATTTTACTGAGTTACAGTTCATACAAGGAAGTCAGTCATTTGAAATAAATTAATTAGGCCCTAAACTATGGATTCCACATTACTGGGTAGGGGCGCAGCCATGCATGGGCCTGGGAGGGCATAGGCCCACCCACTTGGGAGCCAGGACCACCCACTGGGGAGCCAGGCCTTGCCAATCAAAATTATTTTTTTTCCCACAAAAGAGCTTTATTACAGACATAAATACTCTTCAACTTTCCGGGTTGCTGGTCTCAGACGATCCCGCAGGTGAAGAAGCTGGATGTGGAGGTCCTGGGCTGGCATGGTGTGCGGTTGTGAGGCCGGTTGGACATACTGCCAACTTCTCTAAAATTACGTTGGAGGTGGCATATGGTAGAAAAACTAACATTAAATTCCCTGACAACAGCTCTGGTGGACATTCCTGCAGTCAGCATGCCAATTCCACACTCCACCAAAGCTTGAGAAATCTGTGGCATTGTGTTCTGTGACCAAAGTCTACATCTTAGAGAGCCTTTTCTGATCCCCAACATAAGGTGCACCTGTGTAATGATCATGATGTTTAAACAGTGTTTTCATATGCCACACCTTTCAAGTGGATGGATTATCTTGGCAACGGAGAACTGCTCTCTAACCAGGATGTAAACAAAGTTGTCCACAAAATTGGAGAGAAATAATATTTGTCTATATGGATATTTTTTTTCAGCTCATAAAAACATGGGACCAACACTTTACGTGTTGCGTTTATATTTTGTTCAGTGTATGTTCAGTGTATATATATCTATATTCGTTTTTTAAGGAATTACTTTTATTAGGTATACTATTTTGATATTGATTATTGCACTGTTGTGTAGAGCTTGAAAGTTAAGCATTTCACTGTACTTTTGCATGTGACAATAAAACTTGAACTTCTACCCATCCTACAGAGTGGTCAGGTGGGACTGTGAAACAGATGTCACAGCGCTGGAGGGACACTTTGACATCGTCATGTGCGCAGACTGGTAGGTACAGCCGCCAATGACCCCTGATGCCCCTGGCGAGTTGCAAGCGGGCTGTCGGCTGGGCACACCCACGAAGTTCACAACTTATACCCCTCTACACACACACACACACACGTACATACATACTGTACATACATACAGACGTACCTCGTGGCAGACTGACGTGGCTACTTTATTATTTCTGCTCCTGTGACAGTTATCAGAAGGGCTCCATCAGACAGCCCCTCTCCCCGGGTTATTTCCCCTAGGTTGACTCCGAGAGGCATTTCCATTTTGACAAAATTGCCTATTTTTCATGCTTGGCGTCCCAGCAAATGGATGACTTAGGCAAATTGCAAATAATTACGCCTTGGCGAAAAAGAGAGAGAGAGATGAGGAGAGAGCGAAAGACAGAGAGAGAATGAAAGGCAAAGGGAGTGGGGGAATAGAAAGGAGCAACACAAACATCTCAATTAGCTCCAGCTCCTTAACACAGATCTTAGTGCTGATCAGGAAATGAAGAGCTCTCCCTTTCTCTCTCTTTCTCCCTCGCTCTCCTCTCATCATCTCATCTCAGTCCCATATCTATTTCTGTGTGTTTGTTTTCCCCTCTCCTCTGTCTCTCCTGCTCTCTGTCCATCCCGTTGATGTCAACTTTTTGGGGTCAGCTTTTTGTAGAGCCCAAAACGTAATCTTGTGGTTTCTCACGTTGTTTAGTTATACAGACTGGATTCAAATATGTACAATATTTTCAAATATATGAAATGTACTTGAAGGCCCTGAGACATCTTTATCCAACATACCTCTAGATCAGGAAATGGACTATCTGGAATTCCTGTCGCTCAGTGTTCCTCAACCCGCTCAATGTAAGGAGCGCTATAGCTAACTCAAGTGTAAGTGTAGCTGTGAATAATCCAGAAAAAGAGGGGATACTCTAATGACAGGGATCCTATGATAAAGACTCTTCCTGGTTCTTACACCTCACTTCTAGTCTCCATCATCAATCTACACCATCTGTCTGCCACTCACATAGAGTAGAACGAGCTAGAAATCCCTCCAAAAGTGTCTGAAACGCTTGACCTGTGCCCACCCAGGAGGGGAACATGGCTCTCAGCCCGTCTCATTTCTATGATACGTTTATGACCTCCTAGATAAGTGGAGCATTAGGAAAGTTAGCATTATTCTAATGTCACACAGATTTCAGGTAATGGGCAGGTGAAATGAACAGCTGTACAGAGTGGGTAATAGGGGATACTTTGTGTGGTGCGTGTGGTGTGTGTGCGTGTGGTGTGTGTGCGTGTGTCTGTGTGCGTGTCTGTGCGTGCCTCTGTGTTGATGCATCATTTTTTCATGTGTGTGTTTGCATAAGTGTGTGTATGTCGGTGTATGTTTGTGAGTGCATCATTGTGTAAGTGTGTGTGTCTGCCTGGTGTGGAAGTGGCCGTTTTGACTGTCGCTCTGTGCGCCGGGCGACCGGGTGTGTAATTGTCGTGGTCAGGAACGAGACAGAGTGATGGCTGAGCGATTAACGAGCGGAGCGCGGCAGGCTGACGATCACCTGCGAAAAGGTCAACAGCCACACTTCTCCTCCAATTAATTATAGTCTTTCAGACAATGGCGCTGCAGCAGAGAGCCCACTGACTGCTGGAGGAGAGAACAGACCTCTCACATACAGATATACTGTACACACACGTATGCACACAGTCACACACACACACTTATGCACACGCACTCGCACAAACGCAGACAATCACACATTCACACATACATGGAGAGTGGACGCTGACTGAGGAGAGAGACATGTACAGATACAGAAACACATGGAAACATACTGCACACATGTATAGCAGGAAGAATGGCACTGCAGAAGGCATGTGGTGTTTGGTGGAGCTCGTGACCTAAGAGGTTGAAATAGAATTGGCTTTGTGGATTGTTCATTTAAGGGAGGGAATGATCAAGAAAAGAAGTATCTGTAGCCAAACATTGTCTTTAGGGTGCATAGAATGAGACACCTGCTCACACAGACAGCATATGTGAAAAGGTGTGTTTGAGCATGTGTGTGTGTGTGTGTGTGTGTGTGTGTGTGTGTGTGGCACTGTAGAAGAAGAAAATGATCACACATTGGTGTGTAGCTGTGCTGGGATTCCCACAGAGAGAGAGAGCCTGTGTGTGTGTGTGTGTGTGTGTGTGTGTGTGTGTGTGTGTGTGTGTGTGTGTGTGTGTGTGTGTGTGTGTGTGTGTGTGTGTGTGTGTGTGTGTGTGTGTGTGTGTGTGTGTGAGAGAGGCTATGTCTGCTTGGCGACTAGGACACTGGCACGTCTGCTGGCTCCTCTAAGCTGCCCATGTGTGGGCATGAAGATAAAGCCCTTTGTGTGTTCACCATTGCTCGGTGTGTGTGTCATCATTGTGTCTTATACAGTCACACACACAGTCTATTTTGTATCCTTTTTGAATCTCTGTTCTCCCTGATTTACTCATTTCTATCCAATACTGATAATTGACCCTACTTTGTTATATACATCCACCTGTGAGTAAGCCAGGTGTACGTGTTTGTGTGTCTGTGTCAATGTGTACGTGCGTGTGAACGTGTGTGTGTGTGTGTGTGTGTGTGTGCAGGGACTGGGGTGGGCTTACTTTTTAGAAATCCCTTTCATTTTACAAAAAGCATTGCATCAGCCGCAGCCACAGAAGAATTAGTGATATGCAATAAACAAATAACACAATGCAACATCTGTAAAAAAAATATTTAAAAAAGCCTGGCTCAAAAAAGGGAGGGTTTTTACTCTAATCGTCAGTAGCGTCAATCATCTGATTAGAATAAGCAGCTAAGCAACACCCTATGATTTTCCACCAGTCATTTAGTAAATGCCTTCCTGTCACTGTGTCCTAATGGGTCAATGGATCCTTCAGGTTTCACTGTACAGATGAAGTTAATGCTGCCAGGATTAGTCCAGATTTAGTGCGGAAGTCGGGTCATAGCCACAGTCCCCTGCCCGTACACACACACACACACACACACACACACACACACACACACACACACACACACACACACACACACACACACACATCACACACACCTCAAGCTTGGTCAAATGACACACACCACAGGGTAACCGTCCTAGATTATCAGCAGTGAGTTTAGTCACTTGTCGGGAATATCTAAGTCACTCACATTCGCTTCTCAGGCCATCCCAAAAGAACCCAGACTACATCCTCAATTACTCCCTGCATGCGCACGCACACCCATATTCCAGTCCACCCATTTCTGCTCTGTTGTTCTCACCATGTCATCCCATTTGGCCCCCGGGGCGATAAGAGATGGATCTGGGTTAATATACTTCTGTAATGCACTACTGCTGCTATTTATAGAGCCTTGCTAAGTGGCCTTGTTTTTCTTGGAGCGTCTTGGAGTGCCGGGAGAATACCTAGGACAGGACAGGACAGCTCTGTATCCAATCCAAATAGGCTTTGAGTGGTCAGGATATACTGTAGTGCCCCATAAGGAGACAGATGAGAAGTATTGAGAGTATTATCCAGTCAATGTGTGATACACAGGGACATTGTGATTTGTTCTGTCTATAGAAAAAGAATCCCAAGTAATTATAATTCCATGGTTCCTTTCCTATCATGTTAAGAGAGAGAATGTGTTCCAATAGGCCCAAATTACTTCCTGTTCATGTCTCCTTTTCTCCACTGCGACTGATAGGTAAACGCACTAAATGCCTTTCCATTATATAGCCTTTTCATTAATCAGGTCCTCTGAGCTAAGTGATCAGGAAGGGAAGAGGACAGATAGAGGAGGCTATTAAAGAGTATTGGTAGACATGACAGATGTGGGATTTTAATTTGAACAGTTTCTCACAGCAGGAAAATAATCCTGGAGCAACAGGAAATGTGAATTATTGTGTGGAGAATTATAATTAATGGACAGGAAATATCCTGCAACAACAGGGTGATCAAATTAAGACCCTACGCCTGTAGATGTTATACGTACATTTATATATCATTTCCTAAATGGACACTTTACTTGATTAGTCTAAGAGAAGATTGGATTGTATGTATGTATGTATGTATGTATGTATGTATGTATGTATGTATGTATGTATGTATGTATGTATGTATGTATGTAGTGTATGTAGTGTATGTAGTGTATGTATGTATGTATGTACGTATGTACGTACAGTGGGGCGAAAAAGTATTTAGTCAGCCACCAATTGTGCAAGTTCTCCCACTTAAAAAGATGAGAGAGGCCTGTAATTTTCATCATAGGTACACTTCAACTATGACAGACAAAATGAGGGGGGAAAAATCCAGAAAATCACATTGTAGGATTTTTTATTTATTTATTTGCAAATTATGGTGGAAAATAAGTATTTGGTCACCTACAAACAATCGAGATTTATGACTCTCACAGACCTGTAACTTCTTCTTTAAGAGGATCCTCTGTCCTCCACTCGTTACCTGCATTAATGGCACCTGTTTGAACTTGTTATCAGTATAAAAGACACCTGTCCACAACCTCAAACACTCACACTCCAAACTCCACTATGGCCAAGACCAAAGTGGTGTCAAAGGACACCAGAAACAAAATTGTAGACCTGCACCAGGCTGGGAAGATTGAATCTGCAATAGGTAAGCAGCTTGGTTTGAAGAAATCAACTGTGGGAGCAATTATTAGCAAATGGAAGACATACAAGACCACTGATAATCTCCCTCGATCTAGGGCTCCACGCAAGATCTCACCCCGTGGGGTCAAAATGATCACAAGAACGGTGAGCAAAAATCCCAGAACCGCACGGCGGGACCTAGTGAATGACCTGCAGAGAGCTGGGACCAAAGTAACAAAGCCTACCATCAGTAACACACGCCGCCAGGGACTCAAATCCTGCAGTGCCAGACGTGTCCCCCTGCTTAAGCCAGTACATGCCCAGGCCCGTCTGAAGTTTGCTAGAGAGCATTTGGATGATCCAGAAGAAGATTGGGAGAATGTCATATGGTCAGATGAAACCAAAATATAACTTTTTGGTAAAAACTCAACTCGTCGTGTTTGGAGGACAAAGAATGCTGAGTTGCATCCAAAGAACACCATACCTACTGTGAAGCATGGGGGTGGAAACATCATGCTTTGGGGCTGTTTTTCTGCAAAGGGACCAGGACGACTGATCCGTGTAAAGGAAAGAATGAATGGGGCCATGTATCGTGAGATTTTGAGTGAAAAATCTCCTTCCATCAGCAAGGGTATTGAAGATGAAACGTGGCTGGGTCTTTCAGCATGATAATGATCCCAAACACACCTCCCGGGCAATGAAGGACTGGCTTCGTAACAAGCATTTCAAGGTGCCTAACCAGTCTCCAGATCTCAACCCCATAGAAAATCTTTGGAGGGAGTTGAAAGTCCATGTTGCCCAGCAACAGCCCCAAAACATCACTGCTCTAGAGGAGATCTGCATAGAGGAATGGGCCAAAATACCAGCAACAGTGTGTGAAAACCTTGTGTAGACAGAAAACGTTTGACCTCTGTCATTACCAACAAAGGGTATATAACAAACTATTGAGATAAATTTTTGTTATTGACCAAATAACAAAAATTTTCACCATAATTTGCAAATAAATTCATAAAAAATCCTACAATGTGATTTTCTGGATTTTTTTTTCTCATTTTGTCTGTCATAGTTGAAGTGTACCTAATGATGAAAATGACAGGCCTCTCTCATCTTTTTAAGTGGGAGAACTTGCACAATTGGTGGCTGACTAAATACTTTTTTGCCCCACTGTATGTATGTATGTTTGTATGTATGTATACAGTATACAGTACCAGTCAAGAGTTTGGATACTCTTACCCATTCAAGGGTTTTTATTTACTTTGACTATTTTCTACATTGTAGAATAATAGTGAAGACATCAAAACTATGAAATAACACATGAAATCATGTCGTAACCAAAAAAGTGTTAAACAAATTAAAATATATTTTATTTTTGAGATTCCTCAAAGTAACCACCCTTTGCCTTGATGACAGCTTTGCAAACTCTTGGCATGTTGGGTCCTTATCCTGTTGAAAGACAAATGATAGACCCACTAAGCTCAAACCAGATGGGATGGCGTATCGCTTCAGAAGGCTGTGGTAGCCATGCTGGCTAAGTGTGCCTTGAATTCTAAATAAATCACAGACAGTGTCACCAGCAAAGCACCCCCACACCATAACACCTCCTCCTCCATGCTTCATGGTGGAAACCACACATGTGGAGATCATCCGTTCACGTACTCTGCATCACACGGCAATTGGATCCAAAAATCTCACATTTGGACATCAGGGCAAAGGACAGATTTCCACCAGTCTAATGTCCATTGCTCGTGTTTCTTGGCCCAAGCAATTCTCTTCTTTTTATTGGTGTCCTTTAGTAGTGGTTTCTTTTCAGCAATTTGACCATGAAGGCCTGATTCACACAGTCTCCTCTGAACAGTTGATGTTGAGATGTGTCTGTTACTTGAACTCTGTGAAGCATTTATTTGGGCTGCAATCTGAAGTGCAGTTAACTCTAATGAACGTATCCTCTGCAGCAGAGGTAACTCTGGGTCTTCCTTTCCTGCGGTGGTCCTCATGAGAGCCAGTTTCATCATAGCACTTGATGGTTTTTGCGACTGCAATTGAAGTAACGTTCAAAGTTCTTGAAATGTTCCATATTGGCTGACCTTCAGGACTTCAAATAATGGTGGACTGTTATTTCTCTTTGCTTATTTGAGCTGTTCTTGCCATAATATGGACTTGGTCTTTTACCAAATAGGGCTATCTTCTGTATACCCACCCCTACCTTGTCACAACACAACTGATTGGCTCAAATGCATTAAGAAGGAAAGAAATTCCAGAAATTAACTTTTAACAAGGCACACCTGTTAATTGAAATGCATTCCAGGTGACTACATCATGAAGCTGGTTGAGAGAATGCCAAAGAGTGTGCAAAGCTGCCATCAAGGCAAAGGATGGCTACTTTGAAGAATCTCAAATATAACATATATTTAGATTTGTTTAACACTTTTTTGGTTACCACAGTTCATGATTCAATATGTGTTATTTTATAGTTTTGATTTCTTCACTATTATTCTACAATGTAGAAAATAGTACAAATAAATAAAAAGCTTTGAATGAGTAGGTGTGTCCAAATGTTTGACTGGTACTGTATACACAGTGCATTTGGAAGGTATTCTGACAACTTTACTTTTTCCACATTTTGTTACGTTACAGCCTTATTTTAAAATGGATTTAAAAAAATAAAAAATCTCATCAATCTACACACAATACCCCATAATTAAAATGTTTTTTTTATACATTTTTGCACTCTTATTAAACATTTAGAACAGAGAAATATTTAAACCCTTTGATATGAGACTCGAATTTGAGCTCAGCTCAATTTGTTGGTCAGAGATACCTTTAAAAAATGGGCCTCACAATGGGCCCCTGGACCTCATCACTGTATTTTTAGGCATTCAAGTTGCCATCGATAAAATGCAATTGTGTTCAGTGTCCGTAGCGTATGCCTGCCCATAACATAACCTCATCGTCACCATGGGGCACTCTGTTCACAACGTTGACATCAGCAAACCGCTCGCCCACACGATGCCATACACATGTTCTTTGGTTGCGAGGCCGGTTGGACATACTGCCAAATTCTCTAAAGCAACTTTTGGAGGCGGCTTTATGGAGAGAAATTAACATTCAATTCTCTAGCAACAGCTCTGGTGGACATTCCTACAGTTAGCATGCCAATTGCACGCTCCCTCAACTTGAGATATCTGTGGCATTGTGTTGTGTGACACAACTGCACATTTTCGAGTGGCCATTTATTGTCCCCAGCACAAGGCGCACCTGTGTAATGATCATGCTGTTCAATCAGCTTCTTGATATGCCACATCTGTCAGGTGGATGGATTATCTTGGCAAAGGACAAATGATCACTAACAGGGATGTAAATACATTTGTGCACAAATTTTGAGAGAAATCAGCTATTTGTGGGAATGGAACATTTCTGGGATCTTTTATTTTAGCACATGAAACATGGGACCAACACTTTACATGTTGTGTTTATATTTTTGTTCAGTATACTGTATAGTACACTACATGACGAAAAGTATGTGGACACCTGATTATCGAACATCTCACTCCAAAATGATGGGCTTGAATATAGAGTTTGTTCCCCCTGTTGCCCCACTCTTCTGATTAGGCTTTCCACTAGATGTTGGAACATTGCTGCGGGAACTTGCTTCCATTCAGCCACAAGAGCATTAGTGAGGTCGGGCACTGATGTTGGGCGATTAAGCCTGGCTCACAGTCGGCATTCCAATTCATCCCAAAGGTGTTCAATGGATTTGAGGTCAGGCCATTCAAGTTGTTCCACACCGATCTCAGCAAACTATTTCTATATGGACCTCGCTTTGTGCAAGGGGGCATTGTCATGCTTAAATAGGAATGGGCCTTCCCCAAACTGTTGCCACAATGTTGGAAGCACACTATTCTCTAGAATGCTATTGTATGCTGTTAAGATTTCCCTTCATTGAAACTAAGGGGCCCGAATAATGAAAAACAGCCCCAGACCCTTATTCCTCCTCCACCAAACATTACAGTTGGCACTATGCATTGGGGCAGGTAGCGTTCTCCTGGCATCCGCCAAACCCAGATTAATCCGTCGGACTGCCAGATGGTGAAGCGTGATTCATCACTCCAGAGAAAGCATTTCCACTGCTCCAGAGTCCAATGGGGGCGAGCTTTACACCACTCCAGCCGACATTTGGCATTGCTCATGGTGATCTTCAGCTTGTGTGCGGCTGCTCGGCCATGGAAAACCATTTCATGAAGCTCCCGACGAACATTTCTTGTGCTGACGTTACATCCAGAGGCAGTTTGGAACTCGGTAGTTCCGGGTGACCCCTCCTGTCTCAGCCTCCAGTATTTATGCTGCAGTAGTTTGTGTCGGGGGCTAGGGTCAGTTTGTTATATCTGGAGTACTTCTCCTGTCCTATTCGGTGTCCTGTGTGAATCTAAGTGTGCGTTCTCTAATTCTCTCCTTCTTTCTTTCTCTCTCTCGGAGGACCTGAGCCCTAGGACCATGCCCCAGGACTACCTGACATGATGACTCCTTGCTGTCCCCAGTCCACCTGACTGTGCTGCTGCTCCAGTTTCAACTGTTCTGCCTTATTATTATTCGACCATGCTGGTCATTTATGAACATTTGAACATCTTGGCCATGTTCTGTTATAATCTCCACCCGGCACAGCCAGAAGAGGACTGGCCACCCCACATAGCCTGGTTCCTCTCTAGGTTTCTTCCTAGGTTTTGGCCTTTCTAGGGAGTTTTTCCCAGCCACCGTGCTTCTACACCTGCATTGCTTGCTGTTTGGGGTTTTAGGCTGGGTTTCTGTACAGCACTTTGAGATATCAGCTGATGTACGAAGGGCTATATAAATAAATTTGATTTGATTTGGTAGTGAGTGTTGCAAACGAGTACAGACAACTTTTACGTGTTACATGCTTTAGCACTCAGCCGTTCCGTTTTTGTGAGCTTGTGTGGCCTACCACTTCGCGGCTGAGCCATTGTTACTCCTAGACGTTACCATTTCACAATAACAGCACTAGCAGTTGACTGGGGAAGATGTAGCAGGGCAGAAATTTGACGAACTAACTTGTTGGAAAGGTGGCATCCTATAGCGGTGCCACGAGTCACTGAGCTGTTCAGTAAAGGCCATTCTACTACCAATGTTTGTCTGTGGAGATAGGATGGCTGTGTGCTCGATTTTATACACCTGCCAGCAATGGGTTTGGTGGAAATAGCCAAATCCACGAGGGGTGTCCACATACTTTTGTATATATATATGTATGTATCAGATAACTGGTGGGTTAGGTTCAGATAAAGAGGAAGTAGTGGAAGTGTCTCGGAGTATGTTTAGAGGGGTGGGGTGCCCCGCTGACTAGGGGAAGGGGACAGAGAGAGTGGCAGAGACCGGGTAGACTGCCCACCCCTCGCCTCCCCTCCCTAAGGCCCAACCTCCATTGTTCAGCAGTGACCCCACCCGCACAAAACAGGAGGGGGTCACCAGTTCACCATATAATGAACCTGATTTGAGGTCAGAGGTCACGACCCCAACGTATGTTAGACGTCGTCATTTCTAAACTCACATTCTTTCTCACCACACACACAATCTGCTCCCGTTACAAAAGACAGGTCAATGGAAGCATTATGTCATTGTGGTCAATAGACTAGAAAGTGTTTTTACAAACTCAAACTTGTATAACCTTCACATCTGTGTCCTTACAATGGATTTGTGAAGTGACATTTCTTGTAAAGCAAGAAAATGAGTCTGAAACCATCTTAGATAAGTGCGGGAAGTGATTAGTGGAACAATGAGACTGAAAAAGGAGAGGAAAACTAGAAGCTTTATCTCATCTGTACAAAACAGTACAAGGGCCTTATCATCACCCATCTGCATGAAATCCCTATTCTCTACAGCGGCCTATCCCCTACACATCACCAACTATACCAAAGCTCTGTTCTCTACATGTATTACCTCAGCACACCACATAACACACACATAGACTAAGGTCGGAGTTCACTCAGGAAGCTGATCTGGTGTTTTCCCATTGGAGGGAGCCAGAGATACCTCAGAGATAGACTATTACTACTGAGCCTTACTGTATCTCCTTCTGCTGGTACAGCCTGCTTCCTGTTACCAGCACAGAGAGGGACTTTCTTTCTCCATAGATGGAGGTCAATGTATCCTTCCACATACAGTACATGTCCCCGAATGTACTCTCACTGTTTCCCAAAGCATTATTAATCCCATCACACTGAGGCTAAGTGCCCACTGTGATGCACTGTCCTGCCCCCTGTTTTGTTACTGAAATCAAGTGTATTTATTTTATTGTTTTATTCCAGTCTGGAATTCTAAACCCAGGTCACAATGTTCTGTGTGTGACACAGTCAGGCCCATCAGTCGGGTCAGTCAGTCAGGCCATGCTGTGCACCGCTCCACTCCATCCCGCTCTGCTCCCCTCTCCTCCATCCTGCACCACTCCCCTCCCCTCTCCTCTATCCTGCACCCCTCCCCTCTCCTCCATCCTGCACCGCTCCCCTCTCCTCCATCCTGCACCGCTCCCCTCTCCTCCATCCCGCTCCGCTCCCCTCCCCTCCACCCTGCTCTGCTCCACTCCCCTCTCCTCCATCCTGCACCCCTCTCCTCCATCTCGCTCCGCTCCCCTCTCCTCCAGCCCGCTCCCCTCTCCTCCATCCTGCACCGCTCCCCTCTCCTCCACCCCGCTCCGCTCCCCTCTCCTCCATCCCGGTCCGCTCTCCTCCATCCTGCGCCGCTCCCCTCTCCTCCATCCTGCACCGCTCCCCTCTCCTCCATCCCGCTCCGCTCCCCTCCACCCTGCTCTGCTCCACTCCCCTCTCCTCCATCCTGCACCCCTCTCCTCCATCTCGCTCCGCTCCCCTCTCCTCCAGCCCGCTCCCCTCTACTCCATCAGCTCAGCTCCGCTCCTCTCTCCTCCAGCCCGCTCCGCTCCCCTCTCCTCCACCCTGCTCCGCTCCCCTCTCCTCCATCCCGCTCCGCTCCCCTCTCCTCCATCCCGCTCCCCTCTCCTCTCCTCCATCCTGCTCCCCTCTACTCCATCACGCTCCACTCCCCTCTCCTCCAGCCCGCTCCACTCCCCTCTCCTCCATCCCGCTCCGCTCCCCTCTCCTCCAGCCCGCTCCACTCCCCTCTACTCCATCACGCTCCACTCCCCTCTCCTCCATCACGCTCCACTCCCCTCTACTCCATCACGCTCCACTCCCCTCTCCTTCAGCCCGCTCCACTCCCCTCTCCTCCAGCCCGCTCCACTCCCCTCTACTCCATCACGCTCCACTCCACTCCCCTCTCCTCCAGCCCGCTCCCCTCTCCTCCAGTCCGCTCCACTCCCCTCTCCTCCAGCCCGCTCCACTCCCCTCTCCTCCATCACGCTCCACTCCACTCCCCTCTCCTCCAGCCCACTCCCCTCTCCTCCAGTCCGCTCCACTCCCCTCTCCTCCAGCCCGCTCCGCTCCCCTCTCCTCCATCCCACTCCGCTCCCCTCTACTCCATCACGCTCCACTCCCCTCTACTCCATCACGCTCCACTCCCTCTCCTCCATCCTGCACCCCTCTCCTCCAGCCCGCTCCACTCCCCTCTCCTCCATCCCGCTCCGCTCTGCTCTCCTCCATCCCGCTCCGCTCCCCTCTCCTCCATCCCGCTCCGCTCCCCTCTCCTCCATCCCGCTCCACTCCCCTCTCCTCCATCCCGCTCCCCTCTCCTCCATTCCACTCCCCTCTCCTCCAGCCCGCTCCTCTCCCCTCCAGCCCGCTCCACTCCCCTCTCCTCCATCCCGCTCCGCTCCCCTCTACTCCATCACGCTCCCCTCTCCTCCATCCCGCTCCGCTCCCCCCTCCTCCATCCCGCTCCGCTCCCCTCTACTCCATTCCACTCCGCTCCCCTCTACTCCATCACGCTCCACTCCCCTCTACTCCATCACGCTCCACTCTCCTCCAGCCCGCTCCACTCCCCTCTCCTCCATCCCACTCCGCTCCCCTCTACTCCATCACGCTCCACTCCCCTCTCCTCCATCCTGCACCCCTCTCCTCCAGCCCGCTCCACTCCCCTCTCCTCCACCCTGCTCCGCTCCCCTCTACTCCATCCCGCTCCGCTCCCCTCTCCTCCAGCCCGCTCCACTCCCCTCTCCTCCAGCCCGCTCCCCTCTCCTCCATTCCGCTCCACTCCCCCCTCCTCCAGCCCGCTCCACTCCCCTCTCCTCCATCCCGCTCCGCTCCCCTCTCCTCCATCCCGCTCCGCTCCCCTCTCCTCTATCACGCTCCACTCCCCTCTACTCCATCACGCACCCCTCTCCTCCATCCCGCTCCACTCCCCTCTCCTCCATCCCGCTCCCCTCTCCTCCATTCCACTTCCCTCTCCTCCAGCCCGCTCCACTCCCCTCTCCTCCATCCCGCTCCCCTCTACTCCATCACGCTCCGCTCCCCTCTCCTCCAGCCCGCTCCACTCCCCCCTCCATCCCGCTCCGCTCCCCTCTACTCCACTCCGCTCCCCTCTACTCCATCACGCTCCACTCCCCTCTACTCCATCACGCTCCACTCTCCTCCAGCCCGCTCCACTCCCCTCTCCTCCATCCCACTCCGCTCCCCTCTACTCCATCACGCTCCACTCCCCTCTCCTCCATCCTGGACCCCTCTCCTCCAGCCCGCTCCACTCCCCTCTCCTCCATCCCGCTCCGCTCCCCTCTACTCCATCCCGCTCCTCTCTCCCCTCCTCCAGCCCGCTCCACTCTCCCCTCCTCCAGCCCACTCCACTCCCCTCTCCTCCATCCCGCTCCCCTCTCCTCCATTCCGCTCCACTCCCCCCTCTCCTCCAGCCCGCTCCCCTCTCCTCCAGCCCGCTCCACTCCCCTCTACTCCATCACGCTCCGCTCCCCTCTACTCCATCACGCTCCACTCCCCTCTACTCCATCACGCTCCGCTCCCCTCTACTCCATCACGCTCCACTCCCCTCTACTCCATCACGCTCCACTCCCCTCTACTCCATCACGCTCCACTCCCCTCTACTCCATCACGCTCCGCTCCCCTCTCCTCCATCCCGCTCCGCTCCCCTCTCCTCCATCCCGCTCCGCTCCCCTCTCCTCCAGCCCGCTCCACTCCCCCCTCCTCCATTCCGCTCTGCTCCAGCCCGCTCCGCTCCACACGGATTTCCTACAGAAGAGACAGATTTGCATAGGGAAGGTCACCAGCTAACGTGATTGGAAAGTTTCCCCCAGATTGCAGCGCTGCGAGCCAGTAGGGGCTTTGTGTTGGATTATGCTAGATCTGGGTTGTATTGTTGCATTTAGTCAAATTACTTTAGCACTCATTTGGGATAATATTGGTCCTGACAGAGGCTATTGTGATTAGAGTGACGGCTGCTTTGGGTGTGATTGGAGGGGGAGGGTGAGGGGGGTGACTGAAGCCCAGCATGGTGCTGATCTGACCGTGAGTGCGTTACCAGGGTGATCACCGTAGGCAACGAGGCGTGCATGAACACAAGTCTGTTTCCTCTTCTCATCTCCTGCTCAATGACGCTCCTGTCACCCGTCTCCCCAAAGAGAGGACAAACATGAGTGGCCACGTTAACACACACACAGTCTCTGTCTGTCAAACTCACTCGCTCTCACTCATATTTGAATACAATTACACTCCCCTTCCTCCACTTTCTCACACAGGTTTAATCACTTAAATATTAATATCACCTTTATATTCCTTATATTCTCATCTGAATTTAAACAATTTATCTTAACTCATCCTACAAACAGGCAGATACAGTATATGATCTCATTCCAAGCCCTCCACCTTAGTCTTGCCATCTCTTTTTAAATCTCTTATTCCGTTTCATCTAAAGGAGTTTTACATACATTGCACCAGTGTTCAATGATCTGATAATGGTCATTGCTGAGTAATGACATATGATAGCTTTTTGAGTTCCCTTAGACTTGCAAAAAACTCCAACAATTATTCAAATGTCACTAGGTTTGTACAGTTTTATATCATGTCACTGTTGAGGGTTGGGGATTAAAATGATGGTTGTTACTCTTGTAAATTATATAAATTGAATGTTGTTTTTTCACTTCCTAACATTATCATATTTTATTTAAGTAAATACAACGAGCTCCAATGGTATTGGGACAGTTACATTTTTTGTTTTATTTTGGCTCTGTACTCCAGCACATTTGAAATGAAACAATGACTGAGGTTCAATTGGTGCCCCCCCGTTTTGCCATCAGAACAGCCTCAATTCGATGGGGCATGAACTCTACAAGGTGTAGAAAGCGTTCCACAGGGATGCTGGCCCATGTTGGCTCCGAGACTTTAACTGGTGTGTCAAGTTAGCTTGGTGGTGGACCATTCTTGATACACACAGGAAACTGTTGAGCGTGAAAAGCCCAGCAGCGTTGCAAGTTCTTGACACAAACCCAGTGCGCCTGTCACCTACTACCATACCCATTTTCTAAGGCACTTCAATATTTTGTCTTGCACATTCACCCTCTGAATGGCACATACAAAATCCATGTCTCAGTTGTCTCAAGACTTCCTTCTTTAACCGGTCTCCTCCCCTTCATGATTTAAAAAGTGACATCAATAAGGGATCATAGTATTCACCTAGTCAGTCTATGTCATGGAAAGAGCAATGTTTTGTAAAATGATTTTTTAAATAATATGTATTAACTTTTATTCAGGATAGCCCAATTGAGACCAGGGTCTCATTCCCAATCATGTCCTGAGTAGAAACATTTTCCACAACAGGAAGAACAATTTAGATTACATTTAAAACAAGAAGAATAAAAATAACCACAAGGCACAACCTCAAGGCCACAACAAATGAACCATTCAAATCGATCCTCAATGAATTCATTCAACACTAGAGTCCTAAACTGCCCTAGTGGCACCAGGGAATCATTTTGTACATTATTCCAACAATGGGGGGCACTAAAACTAAAGGAGGATTTACCTCAAGTTAACCAATCCTGCGAGTGGGTTTGGTAGCTCATTCTTTTATACATTAGCAACGAAGTTAGGTAAGTTGGAAGCTTGTGTGGTAGGGCTTTGTAAACAAAAAGGAAGTCAGGAATTGTTATATGGGACTTTAATGAGGACCAGCCAAACTTTTTGATACAGGATGCAGCGGTGAGTATTAAAACTGTCACCAGTGATCTAACGAACGGTGCTGTGGTGGACGGCATCCAAAGGTTTAGGAGTAGTGGCTGCTGCAATCTGGTAAATGCTGTTGCCATAATCAAGGACTGTCAGGAAAGTTGATTGTACAACCTGCTTCCTGCGAATTTAGGGAGATAGATCTTTTTATATATATATTTTTTTAAACACACTTTGAATCTTAGCTTTTTAACAAACTCATCCATATGCTTTTTAAACATGATGTCTTTGTCAATTGAAATGCCCAGATATTTGTAGGCGGGAACCCGATCAATGGGAGGACCATCCAATGAATAAATATGTAGAACTAGAGAACATGATGTATTTCATCTTGCCCGCATTAAGTACACATTTTAAACCAGCCAGGGCTTTCTGTAAGGTAACCAGGTCAGATTGCAGCTCTCACATAGCCTGGTCAACAGTTGACTAATGGCATACATAACAGTGTCATATTGAATATTAGAAGTTGTATTAAAGTAGTCAAAAGTTTAGTATTTGGTCCCATATTTCTAGCACACAATGACTACATCATGCTTGAGACTTTACAAACTTGTTGGATGCACATGCTGTTTGTTTTGGTTGTGTTTCAGATTATTTTGTGCCCAATAGGAATTAATGGCAAATAATGTATTGTGTCATTTTCATTGTAAATAAGAGTAGAGAGAGAGTTCAGAAAGTTTTCAGACCCCTTTGCTTTTTCCACATTTTGTAACATTACAGCGTTATTCTAAAATTGACCCTTTGCTATGAGACTCGAAATTGAGCCCAGGTGCTTCCTGTTTCCATTGATCATCCTTGAGATGTTTCTACAACTTCATTGGAGTGCACCTGTGGTAAATCCAATTGATTGGAAAGGCACACACCTGTCTATATACGGTCCCACAGTTGACAGTGCATGTCAGAGGAAAGATCAAGCCATTAGGTCGAAGGAATTGTTGGTAGAGCTCCGAGACAGGATTGTGTGGAAGCACAGATCTGGGGAAGGGTACCAAAAAATGTCTGCAGCATTAAAGGTCCCCAAGAATACAGTGGCCTCCATTATTCTTAAATGGAAGAAGTTTGGAACCACCAAGACTCTTCCTAGAGCTGGCCGCCCAACCAAGCTGAGCAATCCGGGGAGTAGGGCCTTGGTCAGGGAGGTGACCAAGAACCCGATGGTCTCTCTGACAGAGACCTTACAGAAGGACAAATATCTGCAGAGCGAAGGTTCACCTTCCAACAGGACAAGGACCCTAAGCACACAGCCAAGACAACGCAGGAGTGTCTTCGGGACAAGTCTCAATGTCCTTGAGTGGCCCAGCCAGAGCCCGGACTTGAACCCGATCTAACATTTCTGGAGAGACCTGAAAACAGCTGTGCAGTGACGCTCCCCATCCAGCCTGACAGAGCTGGAGAGGATCTGCAGAGATGAATCGAAGAAATTAATCGTCATACCCAAGAAGACTCAAGAATGTAATCGCTGCCAAAGGTGCTTCAAGAAAGTACTGAGTAAAGAATAAATTGACCCCCAATTTTTTTTTGTGTTTTTCCTTTGTCATTATGGGGTATTGTGTGTAGATTGAGGGGGGGGGGGGACAATTTAATCCATTTTAAAATAATGCTGTAACATTACAAAATGTGGAAAAAGTCAAGGGGTCTGAATACTTTCTGACTGCACCTATATGTTTCTAAACCATGATTATGGATACTGAATGGTGAATAATGATGAGTGAGAAAGTTACATATGCACAATCATACCCCCCAAAAATGCTAACTTCCCTGTAATGGTGAGACGTTAGCATGTCTTGGAGGTATGATATTTGTGCATTCTCACTCATCATTATTCATGATTCATTCAGGATTATCCGTAATGATGGTAGCATCCACATTCATGTAGAAGTGTTTAGAAACATATTCTATTCTTATTTAAGTGACACTTATAAAAGTGACACAAATGGCACTACATTATTTACCATTAATTTATATCGGGTACAAAATAATCTGAAACACAACCAAAACAAACAGCAAATGCATCCAACAATTGTTTTTGTCACAAGCTTGATATAGTCATTGAGTGCTATGAATATTGGACAAATACTTTTGACTACTTTAATACAACTTTAAGTGAGTTTGTCCTTATACTTTTACTCCCCAAAAATGGGGGGACATGTACAAAAAGTGGCGTAATTTCTAAACAGTTCACCTGATATGGATGAGAATACCCTCAAATTAAAGCTGACAGTCTGCACCTAATTTCATATCCAAAGTACAGAGCCAAAACAACAGCTAGCTCACTGTACATGAATACAGATAATTATTTTGTATACTTGTATACTTTCAAATCATTGTTTTGAAAAATCGAGATCTGTTAGCGATTTGAAGTGTGTTTGTGTGTCATATGTTTGATGATATCTGTGTACATTTTAGACTTTGATCAAAATAAAGGGAGGAGAATATAAATAAATAAATTAATTTTACTCATGCAAATTGTTTTTCTTCTGTTTGTGGGTTTATTTGTAAACAAAGGAAAATAAATAGCCTCCTAGTTTATCTTGAGTCACTATCGCTAGAATGCATTCTAATCTATCTCTTTCTCCCCCTCTATTTCTCCCCCCCTCCCTCCTCCCCCTCCTCTCTCCCACCCTCCTCAGCTTGTTTCTGGACCAGTACAGAGGCAGCCTGGTTGATGCAATAAGGAGATTACTGCGACCAGACGTAAGTGTGTTTCAATTCACTCTGCAGCAACGGACTCCCCCGTAATTAGGCTTCACCCAGTGATTGAGACAGTAATGGAATGGCAGGATTAATATCATGTAATACTTTAGTACTTATTGTGTACAACTTGAATGGAGTCCTATAATCTATTTAATGCTTTCCCCTAATCATAAAGCAGGGAACTTCTCATATTTGCCCCTGGTGATAAGAGACACGCTACGAGAGGCAAAGTAAATGAAAAAAGGCTTCAAAGATAATGTGTGATTTCTATTTATCTGTCTGGCTTTTTCAAGTATTGGCTTTGATAGGAAATGTCTTTATATTAAAAGAGGAGGGTGAAAGGGAGAAGAGGAGGAGAGGAGGGGGTGTGAAAGTGCTGACGTGGTAACGGTGGAGGGTCCATGATCTTTGTAATCCATTCAGAGACAAGGAAGTGGTACTGATCCAAAACACTACAGTTTGAACCCCTTGCCCCATCTCTTTCCTCCTCTTCTTCACCCTCCCTCTATCCCTCTTTCCTCCCTGGGTGTCCAGAGGGTATAGATAGATACACAGGTCCCCCTCTAGAGTAATGTTTTACTTAAATGTCCTCTAAGTTCACTGTAAATCATGTATTATGGCCGGTTTACCAGATGTACACGTCTAATGTATGCAGTCCAGAGCAGGTTTAATCAGCACAGCTCTCTACACTTATCCTGTATCCTTCTATTATCTGATATGTTGTTGGTTTGGAACTTTCTCCCTCTTTTTTACAAGACCACCATCCACATATTGACTATACTCACTCCCTTCATTTGAATGCAATGGCTTTTGATGCCTTGTTTATCTCTAGTTATAATGCAGATAATTGAGATTAGGTAAAATTAGTCTTTAGACCTAATTTCCCTCTTTAATCTATCTCACCCTAAAACCACAGTACCACAGACTGGCCCCTGAACAGATTCCACAACAGATTGACAAAACAATTCATTTCTACTACTAATGATGTTAATTTGTTTTTCCAACATGGAGGCGTGCCATCCCCATCCTAATCAGCCCATTACAGTGGAATTGTTTTTTAGTTTTGTTTTTTAGGGCTGATGTTTTTTTGGGGCGGGGGGATTCTGACTCCTCAAACAGATGAAAAAACAGCTGTCAAAACCAGCTCATCCCCCTGTTATTCTTGTTTTTTATGTTTATTTTGTTTGTACTGCTGTCTGCCTTCCCATCCTCCAATTTAATTAAAACAAATAATATGATAAAAAATATGAAATAATATTTAAAGCCGAAGGATTTCAAAGAAACTTTGAACCTGGAGCTAATCCCCTTACTGCTGGTGGTCTGACTGTGCTAGCTGTACTGGTTCATCTAGAAAGTGTGGATGCGTTTCAGCCATTGATTGGATTAGGTGTTTTTTAATATTTTAGTTTATTATCTAATATAATACCTGGGAGAAATCAAATAGAATGGAATCACAATAATACAGATGGCCACTCACTGGCTGACTCCCTGGCTGGCTGAAAGGAGAGGAGAGCAGAGTGGTCAGAGCTAAGAGTTCAGCCTGGACACAGGAGAGGCAGGACTCAAATAACTGGGTCCACACGCACAAACACACACACAAACACACACATACACTGAGTGAACGAACGGGTGCAGGGTGTCATTGATTGATTAGCATAGGGAGAATGGCTGGGCTCCTTTTGACAACCCAAGATTAGGGCTCAGCCCAGGGCTTAAATTGCTTACCTTCCTCTGGCTAAGGAAGGCTCGGCTTTCAAAATACAGGTCTGTCACCTGGACCCAACGCTGTCTACTTGGGGAATGATAATGCATATAAACAATTAAGGAGGAGAGGAGGAGAGAGGGAGGCTGGAGGAGAGAGAGATGGAAAGAAAATGAGAGAAGGGGAGATGGATAGGGAGGGAGAAAAATAGATGGTGGGATGGACAAAGAGTGGATGAATCCCTTGACTAATAGGTCATTGTAATCTATGCGCTGTTGAAAATGGTGTTTTACCAGAGACACAACTCTCCTCTAGCTATAGCCTACCTGCTGAAAGGGGCTGGCAATAGATTTGATTTTGATTGTTTAAATCAAACTTTATTTGTCACATGCGCCGAATACAGCAAGTGTAGACTTTACCGTGAAATGATTACTTACAAGCCCTTAACCAACAGTGCAGTTCAAGAAGAGTTAAGAAAATATTTACCAAGTAGACTAAAATAAAAAGGTATAATAAAAAGTAACACAATAACATAACAATAACGAGGCTGTATACAGTCGGTACCAGTACCGAGTCAGTGTGCGGGGGTACAGGTTACTTGAGGTAATTTGTACAGGGTAGGGTTGAAGTGACTATGCATAGATAATAAACAGTGAGTAGCAGCAGTGTACAAACACACAAATGTAATAGTCCGGTGGCCATTTGATTAATTGTTCAGCCGTCTTTTTGCTTGGAGGTAGAAGCTGTTAAGGAGCCTTTTGGTCCTAGACTTGGCACTCTAGTACCGCTTGCCATGCAGTAGCAGAGAAAACAGTCTATGACTTGTGTGACTGGAGTCTCTGACAATTTTAGGGGCTTTCCTCTGTCACCACCTATTATATAGGTCCTGGATTGCAGAAAGCTTGGCCCCAGTGATGTACTGGGCTGTACACACTGCCCTCTGTAGTGCCTTGTGGTCAGATGCCGAGCAGTTGCCATACCAGACGGTGATACAACCGCTCAGGATGCTCTCGATGATGCCGCTTCAGACAGTTTTGAGGATCTGGGGACCCATGCCAAATATTTGAAGTCTCCTGAGGGGGAAAAGGCTTTGTTGTGTCCTCTTCACGACCGGCTTGGTGTGTTTGGACCATGATAGTTCGTTGGTGATGTGGAAAGCAAGAAACTTGAAATCCTCGACCCGCCTACTACAGCCCCGTTGATGTTAATGGGGGCCTGCTCGCCCTGCCTTTTCGGGTAGTCCACGATCAGCTCCTTTGTCTTCTCACATTGAGGGAGAGGTTGTTGTCCTGGCACAACACGGCCAGTTCTCTGACCTCCGCCCTATAGGCTGTCTCAACGTTGTCGGTGATCAGGCCTACCACTGTTGGGTCGTCAGCAAATGAAATGATGGTGTTGGAGTTGTCGTTGGCCATGCAGTTGTGGGCGAACAGGGAGTACAGGAGGGGACTAAGTTCACACCCCTGAGGGGCCCCAGTGATGAGGATCAGCGTGGCAGGCGTGTTGTTGCCTACCCTTACCACCTAGGGGTGGCCCGTCAGGAAGTCCAGGATCCAGTTGCAGAGGGAGGTGTTTAGTCCCAGGGTCCTTATCTTAGTGATGAGCTTCATGGGCACTATGGTGTTGAACGCTCTGCTGTAGTCAATGAACATCATTCTCACATAGGTGTTCCTTGTCCGGGTGGGGAAGGGCAGTGTGGAGTGCGATTGAGATTGCGTCATCTGTGGATCTGTTGGCTACCAACGTGAGTGCTACGGGGCAGTAATCGTTTAGGCAGATTACCATTGCTTCCTTGGGTACAGGGACTATGGAGGTCTGCTTGAAACATGTAGGTATTACAGACCCAGTCAGGGAGAGGCTGAAAATGTAAGTGAAGACACTTGCCAGTTGGTCCATGCATACTTTGAGTACACGTCCTGGTAATCCATATGGTTCCGCGGATTTGTGAATGTTGACCTGTTTAAAGGTCTTGCTCACATCGGCTACCGAGTGCGTTTTCACACAGTCGTCCAGAACAGCTGGTGCTCTTGTGCGTGCTTCAGTGTTGCTTGCCTCGAAGCAAGCATAAAATGCATTTAGCTCGTCTGGTAGGCTCGCATCACTGGACAGCTCATGTCTGGGTTTTCCTTTTGTAGTCCGTAATAGTTTTCAAGCCCTGCCACATCCAACGAGCGTCAGAGCTGGTGTAGTAGGATTCAATCTTAGTCCTGTATTGACGCTTTGCTTGTTTGATGGTTCATCTGTGGGCATAGCAGGATTTCTTATAAGAGTCCGGATTAGTGTCCCGCTCCTTGAAAGCGGCAGCTCTAGCCTTTAGCTCGATGCGGATTGTTGCCTGTAATCATCTGACCACTTCCGTATTGAGCGGTCACTGGTACTTCCTGCTTTAGTTTTTTCTTGTAAGCAGGAATCAGGAGGATAGAATTATGGTCAGATTTGCCAAATGTCAGGATTGTATGCATCTCTGTGTGTGGAGTAAAGTTGGTGTAGAGTTTTTTTGGTCCTCTGGTTGCACATGTGACATTCTGGTAAAAACTTGGTAAAACTAATTTAAGTTTGCCTGCATTAAAGTCCCCGGCCACTAGGAGCGTCACTTCTGGGTGAACATTTTCTTGTTTGCTTATGGCGTTATAGAGTTGGTTGAGTGCGCTCTTAGTGCCAGCATCAGTCTGTGGTGGTAAATAGATGGCTACAAATATAGATGAGAACTCTCTTGGTAGATAGTGTGGTCTACAGCTTATCATAAGGTACTCAGATGAGCAATACCTTGAGACTTCTTTAAAGGTTCACCATCTGCAATAGTTTTGGTAGTTTTGCTTTAGACAATCAGTGTACAAAACATTAAGAACACCTGTTCTTTCCATGACATAGACTGACCAGGTGAATCCAGGTGAAAGCTATGATCCCTTATTGATGTCACCTGTTAAATACACTTCAATCAGTGTAGATGAAGGGGAGAAGACACGATAAAGAAGGATTTTCAAGCCTTGAGACAATTGAGACATGGATTGTGTATGTGTGCCATTCAGAGGGAGAATGGGCCAGACAAAATATTTAAGTGCCTTTGAACTGGGTATGGTAGTAGGTGCCAGGTGTTTTTCACATCAACAGTTTCCTGTGTGTATCAATAATGGTCCACCACCCAAAGGACATCCAGCCAACAGCATCCCTGTGGAACGCTTTGAACACCTTTAAGAGTCCATGACCCGACAAATTGAGTCTGTTCTGAGGGTAAAAGGGGGTGCAACTCAATATTAGGGAGATAAATATATACATACAGTGGGGTCCGAAATGATTGACACCCTTAAAGATGAGCAATATATAATACTGAGCTATATTGTATGCTCCAAAAAATTGGGAAGTTATATTATTTAAAACTAATACAATTGGTCAGAGAAAGAGATTTTGTTTATCAAGTAATAGCACATTTTCTCAAAAAGATAGGGGTCAAAATTATTGACACCCCTAAGGATTCTTATAAATAAAGTAGTCAAAAGTTTTTAGTATTTGGTCTCATGTTCCTAGCTTGCAATGACTACATCAAGCTTGTGACTTGCAGTTCGTACCATGATTACCATGATTATGGATAATCCTGAATGAAACGTGAATAATGATGTGACAAAGGTACAGAGGGTCAAATATCATACCCCGAAGACATGCTAACCTCCCCTGTTATTGGTAATGCTGAGAGGTTTGCATGTCTTGGAGGTATGATCTTTGGCCCTCTGTAACTTTCTCACTCATCATTATTCATCCATTTTAATACCCCATTGTAAAACAATAAAATGTGAAGAAATCCAAGGGGGTGTAGTCTTTCTAAATGCACTGTAAAATAATATAATTTACCAATTTGTTTTGCATACAGTATAACTCAGTATTTTTATTATTTATTTTATAAATTCATTATTACTCATATTTACTAAGGGTGTCGATAATTTCAGACTCCACTGTACATACGTACAGTGCTAAAACATATTCACACCCCTTGACCTTTTCCACATTTTGTTGTTACAGCCTGAATTTAAAATTTATTAAATGTAGATTTTCTGTCACTGGCCTACACACAATATCCCATAATGTGAAAGTGGAATTATGTTTTTACAAATGTATACAAATGAATTAAAAGCTGAAATGTCTTGGGTCAATAAGTATTCGACCCCTTTGTCATGGCAAGCATGAACAAGTTCAGGAGTAAACATGTGCTCAACAAGCCACATAATACGTTGCATGGACTCACTCTGTGTGCAATAATAGTTGTTATATGACTAGCTCATCTCTGTACCACACACATTTATCTGTAAGGTCCCTCAGTCGAGCAGTGAATTTCAAACACAGGTTCAACCACAAAGACCAGGGAGGTTTTCTAATGTCTCACAAAGAAGGGCACCTATTGGTAGATGGGTAAAACAAAAAGCAGACATTGAATATCCCTTTGAGCACGATGAAGTTATTAATTACACTTTGGATGGTGTAACAATATGCCCAGTCACTGCAAAGATACAGGTGCCCTTCCTAACTCGGTTGATGGAGAGGAAGGAAACCACTCAGGGATTTCACCATAAGGCCAATGTTGACTTTAAAACAGTTGCAGAGTTGAATGGCTGTGATAGGAGAAAACTGAGGATGGATCATCAACATTGTAGTTACTCCACAATAATAACCTAAATGACAGAGTGAAAAGAAGGAAGCCTGTACAGAATAACAAGTATTTTTAAATATGCATCCTGTTTGCAATAAGCACTAAATTAAAACTGCAAAGATTGTGGCAAAGAAATTAACTTTATACTGTATCCTGAATACAAAGCGTTGTGTTTGGGGCAAATCCAACACAAGAATAATGTGCAAATATTGTAAAAATCCAGGTATGCAAAGGTCTTAGAGACTTACCCAGTAAGACATCTGTGTCAAAGGTGATTCTAACATCTTTTGACTCAGGGATGTGAAAACTTATGTCAATTAGATATTTCTGTATTTCATTTTCTAAAAATGTGCAAAAAAAATGAAAACATGTTTTCACTTTGTTATTATAAGGTATTGTGTGATGATGGGAGATATTTAAATATGTCATCCATTTTGAATTCAGGTTGTAACCCAACAAAATGTGTAATAAGTCAAAGGGTATGAATACTTTCTGAAGACACTGTACATACATACACACCCACGGTGTAAAGTGTCTGTCTTTGTGAACGACTTAACTTAACTGTACATAACTATGTAATGGATTATACAGTGAAGCTACTTGAAGCTTTCCTAAATTGAAACCACCAATACGTTGTGCATAATACATAATACATAATACATCTCTTTATCTGTATCTCTCTCTGTCTCTCTCGCTCTCTCTTTCTGTTCTCTCTCTCTCACTGTATCTTTCTGTGTCTCTCTCTCTTTCTGTCTGTCTCGCTCTCTCTCTCTGTCTGTCTTTTTAGGGTACAGCCCTGGTGTTTGCCCCCACTAGAGGAGACACTCTGGGGGAGTTCTGTCAGCTGGCCGAGGGGACGGGGCTCCAAGTCTGTCGCTATGAGAAGTATGATGAACAGGTGTGGGATCTCCACTTAAAGGTGAGCGAGACGCCTGGTATTGGAGCTAGAGCCCTGTCTGACAGGCCCTGTCCGAACCCTGAAGAGATGTATTCGGTCCTCCAAACCCTTACAGGGAGGGGTCTCTTGTCGAAAAACATCAAGGGAAGGGTGCTGTCCAAAGTTTATAAAATGTAGGTAGCCCAGGATCTGAGTATAGTGCTGTAAAGGCCTTGCACATTGAGAAAGAACAAGTGCAGTTGCTATATAATCTTAGTGAAAGAGAGAGCGAGGGAGAGAGAAAGAGGCAGTGTTAAGAGCAGCAGTCAGTGTCCAGCTGGTTAATGGAAGCGCGTGGGCGTGGGCGGCGCCTGGCGTGTGGTGGGCATGATGGCAGGCACACTGAGTGGCCCATTCAACTGCCTGGAACCGTCAGAATGGACCGGCCTACTGAAGGGTAAAAGGGTCTGTCAACAGGACTCGGTCTTTCTCCTTTCAGGGGTATTGTATCCTACAATGGAGGTCTGGAGTACTGCTGGTTTTCTGTTATACCTGATAATTTATTGCACCCACCTGGTCTCCCAGGTCTAAATCAATCCCTGATTAGAGCAGTGGAACTGGCTTTGAGCTCCAAACTTGAATTTGAGGTTGCTATTCTATGAGTGATTGAGCTGCAGCCTTTTGAGCTCCCACCATTCTGCAGGGCTGTGGGCGACCAAGGACTGATAATAATAATGTATTGGATTCATTTAGCGCCTTTCTACAGACTGAGGTACTCAAAGTGCTTTACATACAGTAGTAAGCGGGAAACTCTCCTCTCTCTGGCAGTCTGTGAGGTTACCTAGGCCATGAGAAAGTCATTTATTATAATGGTATAAATGGTTCAGTAGAGATTGAATGTGGTTGTGGTTAAAGCTTAAACACACCGGTAGGATTGTCAAACGTTTGCCTGGCAGCAGTACTTAGCATCTCTGAACCTAGTGTCGGCAGTCAATCTCTTTTGTGTTCACACAGCAAAGACGAAGTCGTCAGCTACTAAGCCTTGTTCAAATACTCCAAACCAGAAGGTGGCAGTAGCGTTGTTTGGCAATGCATGTCCGTGTGTGCTGCTTATGGTCTAGATTCCAATGTCAGCTAGCTGCGCTACTGTTGCTATTTTGCAGAAAGCCCTTGTTTATACTAGCCAAATAGCTACAGCTAGATAACTACCTAGCAAGATGACGAAGAAACAATTTAATTCACTCTCCATAATACCATACTGCCAGTGCCAGCCCAGAGTCAAATGTTTAGCTAGCTAACAAATGTAAACATATTCACTAGCTATCACAACATAGCTAGCTAGCTTGCTAAGGACACTGCACTAACTTGGGAGTTTATACAGGCAGCTGTTTCATTTAAACTAGCTAATCCATTGTGATGAATTATAATGTCAATACTAGCTACAGTGGTTAGCTAGCTTGAAGGAAGTATTTAGTGTTGTGTGCATGGCGTCTGTGCACTTAGGTAGCTACCATCCCATAACCTGCATTGCATATGAAGTGTGACTAGCTCATCCGTGGATGTATGAATAAAATGCCCACTTTTTGTATTATTTGTTTTTGTTGGCTCCCCCACATGGGGGTTCGTGCTCTCTGATTGGGTGAAAGTCAAGTTGTTGGCCACTGATGAGCATTGTGATTCTACAAGTAGAAACAGTAGGTTTGTTGCTACCGGGTTGGCACGCAGCAGGTACCGCTTTTGTTCTAGCAAGAGAAGGAACGGCCTCCCACTGTGATAAGTACATACCGGAAGTCTATCAGCAGTGAGATTATCGGTGTGTTTCATGCTTTAGACAGTTAAGGTTGGTTGTCTTTGTCCCTATGGCGTCATGACAGCTATAAATTATATAGACCGACGAGATAACAGACAGACCTACTAGGTAATAGACAGACAGACAGTGGAATATAAAGTGGCACTTAGAAGCCCATTAGTCAGGGGATTAGCCAGCAGGGTGGGGCGGGGTCAGGTTTCTCTCCAATTAGCAGCCTGGTCCTGGGACTGACCTCTAGGTGGAACTTGAGTCAGGGTTCAGCAGTTAGGATGGGAAGATGCAACATTACAGAATGTTCAGGTAATGCCCATGTTGTCAGGTGGGATGGTATAGTTAGTATAGCAGGCAGGCAGCCAGTATCAGGCAGGTGCCCCGTGATCTAAGTCAGTATTCGACGTTCATCCATATCTGAGGAAGTCAGGAGAGGATGTGTGACAGGCCACTAGGGGCAACAGTGAGTGCTTTTACCTTCAAGCAATGGACGGGGATGGTGGATGGGCATAAGCATCTGCCTCTGGTTTCAAAAGTGTTCGAATCCAATGATTAAGTTGTTTTTAATATTTTTGTTTTTAGCCTATCCCTAACCTTAACCCTTATTTTAACCATTCGGGAGTGAATGCCTAACCTTAACAATTCTGAGTGAGTTAATTACTAAACTTAACCTTGAAACGAACACTTAAAAATGTGAGATTTGGAGCAACTTCGAAACATGGATGAACGTCTAATTCTGACATGAGACTGAGAGCTTGTTGGCCAGTATATAGGGTGCCTCCCTTCATAACATGACACAGTATTTACAGTACCAGTCAAACGTTTGGACACAGCTACTCATTCAATTTTTCTACATTGTAAACTATGAAATAACACATATGGAATCATGTAGTAACCCAAAAAAGTGTTAAACAAATCAAAATATATTTTAGATTTTAGATTCTTCCATAGCCACCCTTTGCCTTGATGACAGCTTTGCACACTCTTGGCATTCTGTCAACCAGCTTAACCTGGAATGCTTTTCCAACAGTCTTGAAACAGTTCCCACATATGCTGAGCACTTGTTGAATGATTTTCCTTCACTCTGCGGTCCAACTCACCCGAAACCATATCAATTGAGTTGAGGTCGTGAGATTGTGGAGGCCAGGTCATTTGATGCAGCACTCCATCACTCTCCTTCTTGGTAAAATAGCCCTTACACAGCCTGGAGGTGTGTTGGGTAATTTTCCTGTTGAAAAACAAATCATTGCCCCAATAAGCGCAAACCAGATGGGATGGCGTATCGCTGCAGAATGCTGTGGTAGCCATGCTGGTTAAGTGTGCCTTGAATTCTAAATAAACCACCGACAGTGTCACTAGCAGTGTCACTAGCAACCCCCACACCATCACACCTCCTCCATGCTTCACGGTAGGAACCACACATGCAGAGATCATCCGTTCACCTACTCTGCCTCTCACAAAGACACAGCGGTTGGAACCAAAAATCTAAATATCGGACTCATCAGGCAAAATGACAGATTTCCACCGGTCTAATGTCCATTGCTAGTGTTTCTTGGCCCAAGCAAGTCTCTTCTTCTAATTGGTGTCCTTTAGTAGTGGTTTCTTTGCAGCAATTTGACCATGAAGGCCTGATTCTCCTCTGAACAGTTTATGTTGAGATGTGTCTGTTACTTGAACTCTGTGAAGCATTTATTTGGGCTACAATCTGAGGTGCAGAGTATAAATTCATTGAAGTTACTCTAATGAACTTATCCTTTGCACTAGAGGTAACTCTGGGTCTTCCTTTCCTGTGGTGGTCCTCATGAGAGCCAGTTTCATCATAGCACTTGATGGTTTTTGCGACTGCAATTGAAGTAACGTTCAAAGTTCTTGAAATGTTCCATATTGACTGACCTTCAGGTCTTCAAATAATGGTGGACTGTTATTTCTCTTTGCTTATTTGAGCTGTTCTTTCCATAATATGGACTTGGTCTTTTACCAAATAGGGCTATCTTCTGTATACCCACCCCTACCTTGTCACAGCGCAACTGATTGGCTCAATTGCATTAAGAAGGAAAGAAATTCCACAAATTAACTTTTAACAAGGCACACCTGTTAATTGAAATGCATTCCACGTGACTACCTCACGAAGCTGTTTGAGAGAATTCCAAGTGTGCAAAGCTGTCATCAAGGCAAAGGATGTCTGCTTTGAAGAATCTCAAATATATTTTGATTTGTTTAACACCTTTTTGGTTACTGTATGATTCCATATGTTATTTTATAGATTTGATGTCTTCCCTATTATTCTACAATGTAGAAAATCATTTAAAAATAAAGGTAAACCCTTGCATTAGTAGGTGTGTGTAAACTTTGGACCGGTACTGTACATTGAATGTCTTATATTAGCCAGTAGATTCTCAGGTGCCAAGGAACTCTTAACACACTCCTTTCTTTTACACACACACACACACACACACACACACACACACACACACACACACACACACACACACACACACACACACACACACACACACACACACACACACACACACACACACACACACACACACACACACACACACACACACACACACAGTCTCTCTCTCCACCACCTCCTCTTCATTGTGCCCTTGATGTACCTGAAGTCTGCTGGGGTCTTTGTTGGAGCCTGACCACCTATGGTGTCTCTGTGTAGATAATGATGGGAGACCAGAGGGGGCAGGATAGCTGAGTCAAGTGTCCCACTCCCATGGTCTTTGTGCAATTACACAGAGGTGTGTGTGTTTCTCTGTCTGTCTGTGTGTGCGTGCATGTGTGTGTGTGTGTGTGTGCGTGCATCATAAGGCCAATGCACACACACACACAGGGTCAGCTGCTGTGTGTGGATATAGCGGCAGGCTGAAGTGGCCTCATCATATCAGAAAGTGATTAATTCTCCTTTGCTTATCTTCTGATGAACATTCTGCCCCCTGTGTGTCAGCTGATATATGTGCACGCAGGACACACACCACACACACCACTAAGACTTCTATCACACCCAGCAGATGACTTCAACACACACATGCACACACAAACACCATAAGATAGACTTAGCAGTGTGGTGCCTGGAAAACAACCTCTCCCTCAAAGTTAGAAAGAGCAAGGAGCTGTTGTCGACTATAGGAGAAAAGGGGAGAGCAGCGACGGGGCTGTAGTGGAGTAGGTCGAGAGCTTCACATTCCTTGTAGTGGAGTAGGTCGAGAGCTTCACGTTCCTTGTAGTGGAGCAGGTCGAGAGCTTCACGTTCCTTGTAGTGGAGCAGGTCGAGAGATTCACGTTCCTTGTAGTGGAGCAGGTCGAGAGCTTCACGTTCCTTGTAGTGGAGCAGGTCGAGAGCTTCACGTTCCTTGTAGTGGAGCAGGTCGAGAGCTTCACGTTCCTTGTAGTGGAGTAGGTCGAGAGCTTCACGTTCCTTGTAGTGGAGTAGGTCGAGAGCTTCACGTTCCTTGTAGTGGAGTAGGTCGAGAGCTTCACGTTCCTTGTAGTGGAGCAGGTCAAGAGCTTCACGTTCCTTGTAGTGGAGCAGGTCGAGAGCTTCACGTTCCTTGTAGTGGAGCAGGTCGAGAGCTTCACGTTCCTTGTAGTGGAGCAGGTCGAGAGCTTCACGTTCCTTGTAGTGGAGCAGGTCGAGAGCTTCACATTCCTTGTAGTGGAGCAGGTCGAGAGCTTCACGTTCCTTGTAGTGGAGCAGGTCGAGAGATTCACGTTCCTTGTAGTGGAGCAGGTCGAGAGCTTCACGTTCCTTGTAGTGGAGCAGGTCGAGAGCTTCACGTTCCTTGTAGTGGAGCAGGTCGAGAGATTCACGTTCCTTGTAGTGGAGCAGGTCGAGAGATTCACGTTCCTTGGAGTGGAGCAGGTCGAGAGATTCACGTTCCTTGTAGTGGAGCAGGTCGAGAGCTTCACGTTCCTTGTAGTGGAGCAGGTCGAGAGATTCACGTTCCTTGTAGTGGAGCAGGTCGAGAGCTTCACGTTCCTTGTAGTGGAGCAGGTCGAGAGCTTCACGTTCCTTGGCGTCCACATCACTAATGACTTAACGTGGTCCACACCCACCCACATAGTCAAGAAAAGGACACGACAGCTCTTCTTCTCCCTCAGGAGGCTGAAAATATTTGGCTTTGGGCCTCAGATCCTCCAAAAGTTCTACAGCTGCACCATAGAGAGCATCTTGACTGGCTGCATCACCGCCTGGTATGGAAATTGCACTACCCTCATCCGCAAAGCGCTACAGAGAGTGGTGCGGACGGCCCACAGGCAGTGTCAGAGGAAGTCCTGAACAATTGTCAAAGACTCCAGCCACCCAAGTCACACTGTTCACTCTGCTATCGTCCGGCAAACGGTACCAGAGCATCGGCTCTCGGAACAACAGCTTCTACCCCCAAGCCATAAGACTTCTAAATAGCCAGGCTGCTAAATAGTCAATTAATTGTACCCAAACTATCTGTTCTGTCTCTATCTTGCACTGACCCTATGTACAGTCACTAGACTATATATACACACTCACTCACACACACTACATTGACACACCCACACACATTCACATACACTACATATGCACACACACACGCAACACACACACGCATACTGACACAACACAAACACACATACATACATTTTGCACACACACACACTTTTATACTCATCATTTGCTGCTGTTCCTCTGTTCTTTATTTTATTCATATACCCTGCCTTCATGTACATATCTACCTTAAATACCTTATTATTATCTATCCTGATGCCTAGTCACTTTACCCTGCCTTCATGTACATATCTACCTTAAATACCTTATTATTATCTATCCTGATGCCTAGTCACTTTACCCTGCCTTCATGTACATATCTACCTTAAATACCTTATTATTATCTATCCTGATGCCTAGTCACTTTACCCTGCCTTCATGTACATATCTACCTTAAATACCTTATTATTATCTATCCTGATGCCTAGTCACTTTACCCTGCCTTTATGTACATATCTACCTTAAATACCTTATTATTATCTATCCTGATGCCTAGTCACTTTACCCTGCCTTCATGTACATATCTACCTTAAATACCTTATTATTATCTATCCTGATGCCTAGTCACTTTACCCTGCCTTCATGTACATATCTACCTTAAATACCTTATTATTATCTATCCTGATGCCTAGTCACTTTACCCTGCCTTTATGTACATATCTACCTTAAATACCTTATTATTATCTATCCTGATGCCTAGTCACTTTACCCTGCCTTTATGTACATATCTACCTTAAATACCTTATTATTATCTATCCTGATGCCTAGTCACTTTACCCTGCCTTTATGTACATATCTACCTCAAATACCTTATTATTATCTATCCTGATGCCTAGTCACTTTACCCTGCCTTTATGTACATATCTACCTTAAATACCTTATTATTATCTATCCTGATGCCTAGTCACTTTACCCTGCCTTCATGTACATATCTACCTTAAATACCTTATTATTATCTATCCTGATGCCTAGTCACTTTACCCTGCCTTTATGTACATATCTACCTTAAATACCTTATTATTATCTATCCTGATGCCTAGTCACTTTACCCTGCCTTTATGTACATATCTACCTTAAATACCTTATTATTAGCTATCCTGATGCCTAGTCACTTTACCCTGCCTTCATGTACATATCTACCTTAAATACCTTATTATTATCTATCCTGATGCCTAGTCACTTTACCCTGCCTTTATGTACATATCTACCTTAAATACCTTATTATTATCTATCCAGATGCCTAGTCACTTTACCCTGCCTTCATGTACATACCTACCTTAAATACCTTATTATTATCTATCCTGATGCCTAGTCACTTTACCCTGCCTTCATGTACATATCTACCTTAAATACCTTATTATTATCTATCCAGATGCCTAGTCACTTTACCCTGCCTTTATGTACATATCTACCTTAAATACCTTATTATTATCTATCCTGATGCCTAGTCACTTTACCCTGCCTTTATGTACATATCTACCTTAAATACCTTATTATTATCTATCCTGATGCCTAGTCACTTTACCCTGCCTTCATGTACATATCTACCTTAAATACCTTATTATTATCTATCCTGATGCCTAGTCACTTTACCCTGCCTTCATGTACATATCTACCTTAAATACCTTATTATTATCTATCCTGATGCCTAGTCACTTTACCCTGCCTTCATGTACATATCTACCTTAAATACCTTATTATTATCTATCCTGATGCCTAGTCACTTTACCCTGCCTTCATGTACATATCTACCTTAAATACCTTATTATTATCTATCCTGATGCCTAGTCACTTTACCCTGCCTTCATGTACATATCTACCTTAAATACCTTATTATTATCTATCCTGATGCCTAGTCACTTTACCCTGCCTTTATGTACATATCTACCTTAAATACCTTATTATTATCTATCCTGATGCCTAGTCACTTTACCCTGCCTTCATGTACATACCTACCTTAAATACCTTATTATTATCTATCCTGATGCCTAGTCACTTTACCCTGCCTTTATGTACATATCTACCTTAAATACCTTATTATTATCTATCCAGATGCCTAGTCACTTTACCCTGCCTTCATGTACATACCTACCTTAAATACCTTATTATTATCTATCCTGATGCCTAGTCACTTTACCCTGCCTTTATGTACATATCTACCTTAAATACCTTATTATTATCTATCCAGATGCCTAGTCACTTTACCCTGCCTTCATGTACATACCTACCTTAAATACCTTATTATTATCTATCCTGATGCCTAGTCACTTTACCCTGCCTTCATGTACATATCTACCTTAAATACCTTATTATTATCTATCCAGATGCCTAGTCACTTTACCCTGCCTTTATGTACATATCTACCTTAAATACCTTATTATTATCTATCCTGATGCCTAGTCACTTTACCCTGCCTTTATGTACATATCTACCTTAAATACCTTATTATTATCTATCCTGATGCCTAGTCACTTTACCCTGCCTTCATGTACATATCTACCTTAAATACCTTATTATTATCTATCCTGATGCCTAGTCACTTTACCCTGCCTTCATGTACATATCTACCTTAAATACCTTATTATCATCTATCCTGATGCCTAGTCACTTTACCCTGCCTTTATGTACATATCTACCTTAAATACCTTATTATTATCTATCCAGATGCCTAGTCACTTTACCCTGCCTTCATGTACATACCTACCTTAAATACCTTATTATTATCTATCCTGATGCCTAGTCACTTTACCCTGCCTTCATGTACATATCTACCTTAAATACCTTATTATTATCTATCCAGATGCCTAGTCACTTTACCCTGCCTTTATGTACATATCTACCTTAAATACCTTATTATTATCTATCCTGATGCCTAGTCACTTTACCCTGCCTTTATGTACATATCTACCTTAAATACCTTATTATTATCTATCCTGATGCCTAGTCACTTTACCCTGCCTTCATGTACATATCTACCTTAAATACCTTATTATTATCTATCCTGATGCCTAGTCACTTTACCCTGCCTTCATGTACATATCTACCTTAAATACCTTATTATTATCTATCCTGATGCCTAGTCACTTTACCCTGCCTTCATGTACATATCTACCTTAAATACCTTATTATTATCTATCCTGATGCCTAGTCACTTTACCCTGCCTTCATGTACATATCTACCTTAAATACCTTATTATTATCTATCCTGATGCCTAGTCACTTTACCCTGCCTTCATGTACATATCTACCTTAAATACCTTATTATTATCTATCCTGATGCCTAGTCACTTTACCCTGCCTTCATGTACATATCTACCTTAAATACCTTATTATTATCTATCCTGATGCCTAGTCACTTTACCCTGCCTTCATGTACATATCTACCTTAAATACCTTATTATTATCTATCCTGATGCCTAGTCACTTTACCCTGCCTTCATGTACATATCTACCTTAAATACCTTATTATTATCTATCCTGATGCCTAGTCACTTTACCCTGCCTTCATGTACATATCTACCTTAAATACCTTATTATTATCTATCCTGATGCCTAGTCACTTTACCCTGCCTTCATGTACATATCTACCTTAAATACCTTATTATTATCTATCCTGATGCCTAGTCACTTTACCCTGCCTTCATGTACATATCTACCTTAAATACCTTATTATTATCTATCCTGATGCCTAGTCACTTTACCCTGCCTTCATGTACATATCTACCTTAAATACCTTATTATTATCTATCCTGATGACTAGTCACTTTACCCTGCCTTCATGTACATATCTACCTTAAATACCTTATTATTATCTATCCTGATGCCTAGTCACTTTACCCTGCCTTCATGTACATATCTACCTTAAATACCTTATTATTATCTATCCTGATGCCTAGTCACTTTACCCTGCCTTCATGTACATATCTACCTTAAATACCTTATTATTATCTATCCTGATGCCTAGTCACTTTACCCTGCCTTCATGTACATATCTACCTCAAATACCTTATTATTATCTATCCTGATGCCTAGTCACTTTACCCTGCCTTCATGTACATATCTACCTCAAATACCTTATTATTATCTATCCTGATGCCTAGTCACTTTACCCTGCCTTCATGTACATACCTACCTTAAATACCTTATTATTATCTATCCTGATGCCTAGTCACTTTACCCTGCCTTCATGTACATATCTACCTCAAATACCTTATTATTATCTATCCTGATGCCTAGTCACTTTACCCTGCCTTCATGTACATATCTACCTCAAATACCTTATTATTATCTATCCTGATGCCTAGTCACTTTACCCTGCCTTCATGTACATACCTACCTTAAATACCTTATTATTATCTATCCTGATGCCTAGTCACTTTACCCTGCCTTCATGTACATATCTACCTTAAATACCTTATTATTATCTATCCTGATGCCTAGTCACTTTACCCTGCCTTCATGTACATATCTACCTCAAATACCTTATTATTATCTATCCTGATGCCTAGTCACTTTACCCTGCCTTCATGTACATATCTACCTTAAATACCTTATTATTATCTATCCTGATGCCTAGTCACTTTACCCTGCCTTCATGTACATATCTACCTTAAATACCTTATTATTATCTATCCTGATGCCTAGTCACTTTACCCTGCCTTCATGTACATATCTACCTTAAATACCTTATTATTATCTATCCTGATGCCTAGTCACTTTACCCTGCCTTCATGTACATATCTACCTTAAATACCTTATTATTATCTATCCTGATGCCTAGTCACTTTACCCTGCCTTCATGTACATATCTACCTCAAATACCTTATTATTATCTATCCTGATGCCTAGTCACTTTACCCTGCCTTCATGTACATATCTACCTCAAATACCTTATTATTATCTATCCTGATGCCTAGTCACTTTACCCTGCCTTCATGTACATATCTACCTTAAATACCTTATTATTATCTATCCTGATGCCTAGTCACTTTACCCTGCCTTCATGTACATATCTACCTCAAATACCTTATTATTATCTATCCTGATGCCTAGTCACTTTACCCTGCCTTCATGTACATATCTACCTTAAATACCTTATTATTATCTATCCTGATGCCTAGTCACTTTACCCTGCCTTCATGTACATATCTACCTTAAATACCTTATTATTATCTATCCTGATGCCTAGTCACTTTACCCTGCCTTCATGTACATATCTACCTTAAATACCTTATTATTATCTATCCTGATGCCTAGTCACTTTACCCTGCCTTCATGTACATATCTACCTTAAATACCTTATTATTATCTATCCTGATGCCTAGTCACTTTACCCTGCCTTCATGTACATATCTACCTTAAATACCTTATTATTATCTATCCTGATGCCTAGTCACTTTACCCTGCCTTCATGTACATATCTACCTTAAATACCTTATTATTATCTATCCTGATGCCTAGTCACTTTACCCTGCCTTCATGTACATATCTACCTCAAATACCTTATTATTATCTATCCTGATGCCTAGTCACTTTACCCTGCCTTCATGTACATATCTACCTTAAATACCTTATTATTATCTATCCTGATGCCTAGTCACTTTACCCTGCCTTCATGTACATATCTACCTTAAATACCTTATTATTATCTATCCTGATGCCTAGTCACTTTACCCTGCCTTCATGTACATATCTACCTTAAATACCTTATTATTATCTATCCTGATGCCTAGTCACTTTACCCTGCCTTCATGTACATATCTACCTTAAATACCTTATTATTATCTATCCTGATGCCTAGTCACTTTACCCTGCCTTCATGTACATATCTACCTTAAATACCTTATTATTATCTATCCTGATGCCTAGTCACTTTACCCTGCCTTCATGTACATATCTACCTTAAATACCTTATTATTATCTATCCTGATGCCTAGTCACTTTACCCTGCCTTCATGTACATATCTACCTCAAATACCTTATTATTATCTATCCTGATGCCTAGTCACTTTACCCTGCCTTCATGTACATATCTACCTTAAATACCTTATTATTATCTATCCTGATGCCTAGTCACTTTACCCTGCCTTCATGTACATATCTACCTTAAATACCTTATTATTATCTATCCTGATGCCTAGTCACTTTACCCTGCCTTCATGTACATATCTACCTCAAATACCTTATTATTATCTATCCTGATGCCTAGTCACTTTACCCTGCCTTCATGTACATATCTACCTTAAATACCTTATTATTATCTATCCTGATGCCTAGTCACTTTACCCTGCCTTCATGTACATATCTACCTTAAATACCTTATTATTATCTATCCTGATGCCTAGTCACTTTACCCTGCCTTCATGTACATATCTACATTAAATACCTTATTATTATCTATCCTGATGCCTAGTCACTTTACCCTGCCTTCATGTACATATCTACCTTAAATACCTTATTATTATCTATCCTGATGCCTAGTCACTTTACCCTGCCTTCATGTACATATCTACCTTAAATACCTTATTATTATCTATCCTGATGCCTAGTCACTTTACCCTGCCTTCATGTACATATCTACCTTAAATACCTTATTATTATCTATCCTGATGCCTAGTCACTTTACCCTGCCTTCATGTACATATCTACCTCAAATACCTTATTATTATCTATCCTGATGCCTAGTCACTTTACCCTGCCTTCATGTACATATCTACATTAAATACCTTATTATTATCTATCCTGATGCCTAGTCACTTTACCCTGCCTTCATGTACATATCTACCTCAAATACCTTATTATTATCTATCCTGATGCCTAGTCACTTTACCCTGCCTTCATGTACATATCTACCTCAAATACCTTATTATTATCTATCCTGATGCCTAGTCACTTTACCCTGCCTTCATGTACATATCTA
The DNA here is from genome assembly GCF_023373465.1 of Oncorhynchus keta. NCBI lineage: Eukaryota > Metazoa > Chordata > Actinopteri > Salmoniformes > Salmonidae > Oncorhynchus > Oncorhynchus keta. The sequence goes on along the minus strand of NC_068444.1, from coordinate 23,004,898 downwards.
CCTCAAATACCTTATTATTATCTATCCTGATGCCTAGTCACTTTACCCTGCCTTCATGTACATATCTACCTTAAATACCTTATTATTATCTATCCTGATGCCTAGTCACTTTACCCTGCCTTCATGTACATATCTACCTTAAATACCTTATTATTATCTATCCTGATGCCTAGTCACTTTACCCTGCCTTCATGTACATATCTACCTTAAATACCTTATTATTATCTATCCTGATGCCTAGTCACTTTACCCTGCCTTCATGTACATATCTACCTTAAATACCTTATTATTATCTATCCTGATGCCTAGTCACTTTACCCTGCCTTCATGTACATATCTACCTCAAATACCTTATTATTATCTATCCTGATGCCTAGTCACTTTACCCTGCCTTCATGTACATATCTACCTCAAATACCTTATTATTATTATCTATCCTGATGCCTAGTCACTTTACCCTGCCTTCATGTACATATCTACCTTAAATACCTTATTATTATCTATCCTGATGCCTAGTCACTTTACCCTGCCTTCATGTACATATCTACCTCAAATACCTTATTATTATCTATCCTGATGCCTAGTCACTTTACCCTGCCTTCATGTACATATCTACCTTAAATACCTTATTATTATCTATCCTGATGCCTAGTCACTTTACCCTGCCTTCATGTACATATCTACCTTAAATACCTTATTATTATCTATCCTGATGCCTAGTCACTTTACCCTGCCTTCATGTACATATCTACCTCAAATACCTTATTATTATCTATCCTGATGCCTAGTCACTTTACCCTGCCTTCATGTACATATCTACCTTAAATACCTTATTATTATCTATCCTGATGCCTAGTCACTTTACCCTGCCTTCATGTACATATCTACCTTAAATACCTTATTATTATCTATCCTGATGCCTAGTCACTTTACCCTGCCTTCATGTACATATCTACCTCAAATACCTTATTATTATCTATCCTGATGCCTAGTCACTTTACCCTGCCTTCATGTACATATCTACCTTAAATACCTTATTATTATCTATCCTGATGCCTAGTCACTTTACCCTGCCTTCATGTACATATCTACCTTAAATACCTTATTATTATCTATCCTGATGCCTAGTCACTTTACCCTGCCTTCATGTACATATCTACCTTAAATACCTTATTATTATCTATCCTGATGCCTAGTCACTTTACCCTGCCTTCATGTACATATCTACCTTAAATACCTTATTATTATCTATCCTGATGCCTAGTCACTTTACCCTGCCTTCATGTACATATCTACCTTAAATACCTTATTATTATCTATCCTGATGCCTAGTCACTTTACCCTGCCTTCATGTACATATCTACCTCAAATACCTTATTATTATCTATCCTGATGCCTAGTCACTTTACCCTGCCTTAATGTACATATCTACCTCAAATACCTTATTATTATCTATCCTGATGCCTAGTCACTTTACCCTGCCTTAATGTACATATCTACCTCAAATACCTTATTATTATCTATCCTGATGCCTAGTCACTTTACCCTGCCTTTATGTACATATTTACCTCAAAAACCTCATACCCTGCACATTGATCTGGTACTCTCTGTATAAAGCCCATTCTAGTGTATTTTATTGTGTTAGTTATTTTATTACAATTGTTTAACTCTGCATCGTATTCGGCGCATGTGACAAGTAACATTTGATCTGATTTTTGAACACTTGCTTCCAATCTGCTACGATGTCAAGTCCGATCAGGTGGTCTAACATGATGCACTAAGAAATGGGATGGTCCCTCAAATTACTATACACTAATACCAAGACCAAAATATATGCAGTCTGAAACTCTGCCAAACACTCCACTCTCAGACCTGAGTTTATAGAAAATGCACTGAGCTGTGTGGCAGAGTTTTACGGAGGTGAATGTTGTGGACGTAAGATATGGGTGTTAGTGGTGGGAAATGTGTGCGTATGAGTGTTGCTGTTAAAATTCTTTAAGAACCGTTCTCTAAGACCCCAAAGACCCTCAAATCTGCAAGCCCCCCTTGTGCATGCACACCCACACACACCCGCCCCCCTGCAGCAGGCCTTCCCTTGTCTCTCCAGGATGAGCCGGTCTCACCAGTGTGGAGCAGGGAGACGGCTTCTTTTTAGCAGGGCTGCGTGTTATCCTCTTATCCCCACTGTTCTGGAATAGAGCGCGACCAGCTGGAGGACTGTAAGGGGCCTGATAATGTGATCTATTTTCTGCCCGCCGTCTTAATCTTGTTACTCAAATGGTTGTGAAGAGAGTCATGAATTTAAATTTTGCCCCCCACGTGTTAACCCCTCTGTGTCCATATCCCTCTTTTCCTCTCTCTCCCTCTCTCCCAGCTGCCTATAAGCGAACAACCCCACCCCACCCACACGTCTCCTTCCCCTTTCTCTCTATCCACCCCATCCTTCGCTCTCCGTTACCCAATCCCACGAGAGACCCCAGATGTCCGGTTCATCCTCCTCTCTCCCAGGAGCGCCTTCTCCTCCCCATTTCTCTCCGTCTCTCGCTCTCTCTCTCTGTCTCTGCGAAAAGCTAAGGGAGGAATGAGGGAGGGATAGACAAGGACGGAGGGAGAAAAAAGCAGGGCGAAAGTGGCAATGAAATAAATGACTTGCATCTTGGCATTGGCGCGATTAAAACGTAAGTCCCGATTTAACCAGCCACCCATGAAGCTGATTAGCAGTCTGTGATCAGGAGGAACAGCTTTGCTTGTTAAACTTTTCACCTCTGCGAGCTCGCCAGGGTTTTTCCTCCACCCCGCCCCCCAGCCACACCAACCCCACCATCCCCCTTCCAGGCCAGATTTGAATGTGAATGCGGCCGTCCGTCCTTTGCATTTGGGCTTAGTGTTGGGAGGCTGGCCTTCCCCCATACAGGCGGGTCACGGGTTCAACCACCGGCCGGTTACGTGGAGGGGTGTGCAGAGAGATAACGCACATCAAGGACACGGGGGGGTCTTATCTGTCCTCTCAAAAGCCAGGAGAGGGAGACTGAGACTGAGAGGGAGAGAGGGGATATGTCCGCTGAAAGTAGCTGGTTGTTTTAGGAGTAGGGAAGGAGCCAGGCAGGGAGGGAAACTGTTGGTTGGTACCACTGGGTCCCAGGTGAGAGGAGGGCTGGGAGATCTGGAGGAGTACTGTCTGCGATGCATCTGTGTCTGTGATATACAGTTTTGGGCCTTGGCGCTATCACGAACACCACTACTTCCTTTAATGAGACATGCATTATATACAAGTAGTAAAAGTAACAAAGATGTCATAAATTAGTCTATCAGAAGCCACTTCTTTCTTTCATTTTCTCTTATTCTCTGAATCTGTCGACTGGGGTTTCTGTTTGTGAGGGAGTTGATTTATATAAACGGATTTCACATTTTGTACAAAACTCACTTTCCTAAGTCCTGGCGTGGTGCAGACACCAATCAGCCCGGCTCCTAGACCCTCAGTGCCAAGTCAGCCGAGGTGGGCACTGGTCACCACCGGGACTTAGCCCATAGAGAGACTGTAGCTTATTGTGTAGCTCATTGTGGGCATGGAGAGGCAGTATCCTAGGGGGCATACTGTACATGTTGCACTCAGTCCCTTTGTAACTGAGAGAAGTGTGAGATAAGTACCTGGGAGAGAGTCACTAGACTGATCCACTGTTTAAGAGAAGTCAGCTGGTAGTATCTGGGCCAGTTAGTATCATCTGAAGCAGCAAACTTCTTCCACCCCCTCTGACCTCATCCTAACCTGAAACTCCTGTGGTGTATTCACTCGGAACCAAACGGAACAAAACCGACAGGGACGAGATCTACCAGAATTCTTTCCAATAGAAACTCTAGTTTTCCTTGCAAAACACAACTGTTTCCGACAGTTTGGACTAATGATTACGTGTGTGTTTCAGATGCAGATTGGAGGGAAGGAGGCATATGATGACAACATCCACTACCCTCTCCTCATCACCCTGACCCGAGGAGCCAGTCCCACCCATCTTCATCTCCTCTGAGACCCGGCTCACCATCCTCCCCTCGCTGCCCAGCCTCTTGCCAATCAGACTCCCATGGTTAGCGTTAGGCCGTCTAGCTTCCTGGCAGTCCTGCACACCAGTACTTATGCCACTGTGTCCCTGGCTCACATAGGGGTCGCGGTTGATGAGATACAAGCTTGGGGATGAATTGTTTGATTTGTTTCCAGTATATATTTCTTGTATTAACTCCACTCACACTGTTGTGAGTTCAGTATTACTATTACATAACATTACAGAATAGTTTTTTCTTGACTTTTGGAAGTTTTGTGGCAACGCTTTGAAGAGTGTGTGTGTGTTGTGATGACGAGATGTTGTGTGTGGCTGAATCGGTCTCTGATCACTTGCGACCTTGTTACTGTGCAATACAACAATGTGCGATGTGCAAAACCGAATGTTGGAGATTTCCGGTTTCCCTCGCAGCCTCAATGAACTGTCAACACTGAGAGGGCTGAAGCATACATATAGAATCAGTAGATAATGTTCTGATGCGCTAACCAAGTAGTATGCCAACAACGTTTATGTATATGGGCATACCGGACAGTATCTTTCACTAAAAGTCTATGATGAACTTTTAATTTATTAATCAACAGGGTTCAGGTCACTTCGATCCATGCCCAGTACCCATCCGAACAAGTGTTTCTGAGTGCACATCAAACTGAAAATGTTCTTCTGATTTGTCATCTATGCTCTGCAGAAGTGTCTTAAACCAAAGGTTCCATGGCAGGGTTCCACAGAGTTGAATGGCGATATGTGGTTCACTGTGAAAAGTGCTTCTCAGCCAATACCTCTCTGAGGTTGAGTTTCCCAAAAGCTTCGTAGGACCCAGATCTGTAGACCATTGCCTACAAAGCTTCCAATTGCCTCCAATGGATTTTCGGAGATCTTAATGCTGCGAAGCTTTTAAGAAACTCACACCTGGTCTCTTGCTCAATGCGCTCAGCTCTATAAGCCAAGACCTTCTACACTGTCTTCAGCTGAAACTGTGTTACTGTGAGATTAACATGAACAACATGATTCCACAAACTCACTGCTATATTTGACGTTTGTCCATAAAACGCAAACATCAAGTATTATTTTTACCCACCACTCAGCATTATGATCTTCAGCTGACTCTGGTCTACTGACGCTGTGCTCTTTACATCCACCAACCTGTACTCTAACCACAATTGTATTAGACATGGATTGATTGATTGTTTTATTAGAGTCTCAGGTGGTTTTAATAACTGTCCACTAAAAACATACTGCTATACATTACAGTCCTCTACTTTTAGAACTAATGTTCTGTTCTGTTTTAATAATAATACCCTCCGAAAATAACATTGTCATAGTTGTGATATAAAAGTTTTAACCCTTTTTGGACCCCAGGAAGAGTTCATGGGGATCCTAATAAATACAAAAGAACATGTCAAAATTGTATTATTTTATCAAATGTGGTTGACTTGATTTCAACACGTTTCATCTCCTATTATGGGCCTCTGTATAATTCCCTCCTTTCAGATGCTTGGATCAGTTGAAATGATACTCAACTCATACAATAACATTCTCTGCAGATCGTCGTCATCCTTCTTGGTTTTATCAGACAGTGGTCCCTGCTCTCTAAGCCGCTCCCAGACAGGGTGCTGTTTTCAGTGCAGGCTTCAGTGCAGGCTTCTCCAGACTACTCCTCCACAAAAATAATAGAGAGAGGGGAGGGAGAGAGGGAAGGCAGCATAGAACAGCTAATCCTGAGGGCTGTGCTGGTCAGGCCGGTGCTGGGCTGCAGGGGTAGGGGAATACAGGGGAGGGGCAAGCGAGCCCCCCTCGATCTCTCTTTTGATATTTTGAACAGGACTGTTCTCTCCTCCCCACGCTCTGCCAGAGAGATTGAGAGAGGGAATGAGAGAGAGAGGAGCAGAGAGAGAGAGAGACAGAGAGAGACTGGGAGAGCTCCCTGCTCAACACAAGGGCCCCATTAACTTGACCACTTGCCCTTTGCACACAAAGCCTGGGACGGCCCCCTGCCCCTCCCACCCAATTATGTGTGATTAGGCTCAGTGTGCTATGTCAAGATGCAGGAGGGTGGGAGAGAGAGCTCTGTTAAGGACATCGAGATAGGCATCTGTTTAGGCCTGTCAAATTAAAGTTTATTGGTCGCGTTCACAGATTTGCAGGTGCAGTGAAATGCTTGTGTTTCTAGCTCCAACAGTGCAGTAATACCTAGCAATACGAAACAATACACACATAATCCCCCCCAAAATTATAAATAAATTAAGATATATCAGAACGAGCAATGTCAGAGTCCGCAATATATCATTGGAGGCTCCTCAGAGAAGGAATGGGGTGACCATCCTCAGTGAATTTCAGAAGAAAAATAAATAGTCAAACACTAAAAAAGTTTACCTTTTTAGATTAAACTATATTAAATATATTCACATCACCAAATAATTGATAAAAATGAAGTTCTACAGTAGCCTCAACAGCACTCTGTCGGGTAGCATCATGGTGTAGTCGAAGGACAGCTCGTTTCTGTCCTCCTCTGGGTACATTGACTTTAACACAAAACCTAGGAGGCTCATGGTTCTCACCCCCTTCCATAGACTTACACAGTAATTATGACAACTTCCAGAGGATGTCCTCCAACCTATCAGAGCTCTTGCAGCTAAACTGACATGTTATCCACCCAGTCAGAGAATTAATCTAGTAGTGAAAGCATAAGCTACAGCTAGATAGCACTGAAGTGCATACAATGTGGTTGACACAAAGAAAGAGAAAGACAGTAGTTCAAATTGCATTTGTCACATGCACTGAATACAACAGTGAAATGCTTACATACAAGCCCTTAACCAACCATGCAGTTTTAAGAAAATACACAAAAAAAAGTAAGAGATAAGAATAAAAAATAACAAAATAGCAGCAGTAAATAACAACAGCAGGGCTATATACATGGGGTACCGGTACAGAGTCAATGTGCGGGGGCACTGGTGTCGATGTAATTGAGGTAATATGTACATGTAGGTAGAGTTATTAAAGTGAGTATGCATAGATAACAGAGTAGTAGAAGAGGGTGGGGGTTAGTGCAAATAGTCTGGGTAGCCATTTGACAAGATTTTCAGGAGTCTTATGGCTTGGGGGTAGAAGCTGTTTAAAAGCCTATAGGACCTAGACTTGGCGCTCCGGTACTGCTTGCCGTGCGGTAGTAGAGAGAATAGTCTATGACTAGGGTGGCTGGAGTCTTTGAAAATTTGTAGGGCCTTCCTCTGACACCGCCTGGTATAGAGGTCCTGGATAGCAGGAAGCTTGGCCCGAGTGATGTACTGGGCCATACACACTACCCTCTGTAGTGCCTTGCGGTCGGAGGCAGAACAGTTGCCATACCAGGCAGTGATGCAACCAGTCAGGATGCTCTCAATGGTGCAGCTGTAAAACCTTTTGAGGATCTGAGAACCCATGTCAAATCTTTTCATTCTCCTGATGGGGAATAGGTTTTGTCGTGCCCTCTTCAGGAAGGTCTTGGTGTGCTTGGATCATGTTCGTTTTTTGGTGATATGGACGCCAAGGAACTTGAAGCTCTCAACCTGCTCCACTACAGCCCCGTTGATGAGAATGGGGGCATGCTCAGTCCTCCTTTTCCTATGGTCCACAATCATCTCCTTTGTCTTGATCACGTTGAGGGAGAGGTGAAAATTCTGACGACTTTCAAGTAGTAAGACATGTATAAAAGCAACAGATACCATTAATAAGAAGGGGCTAGAGGTGTTTTATATGGTGAGCTACCAAGTGGCTAGGACAGGCAAGAGATATGGCTGGGACAATGCTTGGGGAAAAGGCCAAAAAAACTATACAGACAATGTCTTCATCAAACAACACTTTCACGATGCATCAGTGACATGGCAGGAGATGTTTTGAAACAATTATTGCTTTGCATACAACCCAGTGAATTATATGCACTACAGCTGGATGAGTCAACAGATGTGGCGGGCCTGGCACAGCTCCTGGTATATGTCAGTTACGTTTATGGAGGGTCAATTAAGGAAGACATCCTCTTCTGGAAACCAGGACATGAGAGGATATTCTTAAAGTAAAGGACAGCTTTGTGACATCAAATGAACTTTGTTGGTCAAGATGTGTTGGTATCTGTACTGATGGCACAAAAGCCATGCCCGGGAGACATAATGGAGTGGTAACGCTCATGCAAGCAGTTGCTCCCGATGCCACTTGGTTACACTGCAGCATCCACCGAGAGGCCAAGGGAATGCCTGACAGCTTGAAAGACGTTTTGGACACTACAGTGAAAATGGTTAACTTTGTTAAAGCAAGGCCCCTGAACCCTTGTGTATTTTCTGCACTATGCAATGATATGGGCAGCGACCATGTAACGCTTTTACAACATACAGAAGTGCGCTGGTGATCAAGGGGCAAAGTATTGACATGTTTTTTTGAATAGAGTTTTCTTTACTGACCATAATTTTCACTTGTCTGACCGTTTGCATGATGACGAGTTTCTCACATGACTGGCCTATCTGGAACTATATTCAATGTGCGGGACAAAGTTGAGGCTATGATTTAAGAAGTTGGAGCTCTTCTCTGTCTTCATTAACAAGGACCTTCCTCCATGCCCTGCCTCCAGTCCACTTACTGATATCTGAACGAGAGCCTCATCGAAATGTAATTTAATCAGAAGCCACTGCCAGATTTCTGGATTGCGCTGCGCTCAGAGTGTCCTGCCTTGGCAAATCGCGCTGTTAAGACCCTGATGCCCTTTGAAACCACGTACCTATGTGAGAGTGGGTTCTTGGCCCTCACTAGCATGAAAACTAAATACAGGCACAGACTGTGTGTAGAAAATGTTTTAAGACTGAGACTCTCCAATACAACCTAACACAGTATGTGCATCCTTTCAAGCACACCCTTTTCATGAACCTGTGGTGAGGTATTCACAATTTTCGATGAACAAATAAAGTTTTATATGTAAGATGGCTAAATAAAGAGATAAATTATTGATTATTATAATATTATTAATTGTGCCCTGGTCCTATAAGAGCTCTTTGTCACTTCCCACGAGCCGGGTTGTGACAAAAACTCACACTCATTCTTATGTTTAATAAATGTAACGTATAGTGTTTGTGTGGCAGGCTTACAATGATGGCAAAAAACAACATTTGAGAGTGCGCTGACCCTGGTGCACCCTGGGGTACGCAGCTGGAAGTTAAATGTTTGAAGGGGTACAGGACTATAAAAGTTTGGGAACAACTGCAATAGAGCATCTTTGGGATGATATGGAACTGGCTGTTTGCAGCATGAATGTGCCGCCTTCTAATCTGCAACAACTGCGCCATGCCATCGCGTTAGCTGGACCAACATCCCTGTTCAACGTTTCCGAAACCTTGTCCCGAAGACTTCAGACTGTTCTGGAGGTAAAGGGGGTCTGACCTAGTACTGAGTGTACAAAACATTAAGAACACCTGCTCTTTCCATGACATAGACTGACCAAGTGAATCCAGGTGAAAGGTGTGATCCCTTATTGATGTCACCTGTTAAATCCACTTCAATCAGTGTAGATGGAGGGGAGGAGACAGGTTAAAGAAGGATATTTTAAACCTTGAGGTAATTGAGAAATGGATTGTGTGTATGTGCCATTCAGAGGGTGAATGGGCAAGACAAAATATTTAAGTGCCTTTGAAAGGAGTATGGTAGTAGGTGCCAGGCGCACCTGTTTAAGTGTGTCAGAAACTGGAATGCTGCTGAGTTTTTCAAGTTCAACAGTTTCCCGTGTGTATCAAGAAAGGTCCACCGTCCAAAGGACATCCAGCCAACCATCCAAAGGACATCCAGCCAATTTGACACAACTGTGTGAGGTTTCGAAGTCAACATGGGCCAGCATCCCTGTGGAACGCTTTCGACACCTTTAAGAGTCCATGCCCTGACGAATTGAGACTGTTCTGAGGGCAAAAGGGGGAAGGTGTTCTTAATGTTTTGTACCCCCAGTCTACTGGTGATTGCGTCGTCCGTGGATCTGTTGGGGCGGTATGCGAATGGTAGTGGGTCTAGGGTGTCAAGCACTTCATGATGACAGAAGTGAGTCTTACGGGGCGATAATAATTTAGCTCAGTTACCGTCACTTTCTTGGGTACAGGAACAATGCTGGACATCTTGAAGCAAGTGGGAATAACAGAGATTGCCTGTAAACACTCCAGCCAGCTGGTCTGCACATGCTCTGAGGACACGTCTGTGTGCGCACTGCATGTGTTAAGCAGAGTTTAGGAGTGAGAGTGGCATCTGCCAAGGTCAGATGGAAAGAAATTAGTATATAGAATACATTTTCTGATTCTACTTTTTTAACTTTGTCCATTTCAAGGAACAAAGGACAGCTGGCAGTAAACCTGCCTCAGTTATATTTCCAAGTATCTACACACACACAACACACACACACAGATGATGCCATGTCACTGAGAGCTCAGTGTTGATATAGTCAGTGTTCAGGGGTCACATGGGAGGGGAGCAGGTTGCGAGTGCTCCTGTGAATGGCACTACCAGGTCAGTGCGTGCCCCCCCCCCTTTGCCCAGACACTATGTGCCAGGTGAGCTTCTGAACCACCTACCCTCTAGCCCCCACCCCAGCCCTTACATCACTCTGATATGGACTCCTGTATGAGCCAGTAGCTTGACATTGTGACACCTGATTTTAGCTGTAAAATGGAACAGACAGAGATAAAATGTATATAATAACCTACTTTCTACAGTAAATGAAATCTGCTGGGCTGCGTGGGACACTTATAACCTAGGTGTGCGAGCGTGTGTGTTCTTGTGTTTGTGTGTGTCCAAGTCACTTGCTCGCCCCCTTTTCCCCAACATTTCCCCCTGCACTCCTCCAGTTGTTGTTGATGTGGAAAAGCCTCTAAGCCCTTTCCTTCTTCCCCCTAAAGTTTATTTCAGTATTTTAATCATCCACTTTAATTAGAAGTGGATTCCTTTTCTTGCTTTTCTGCACTTCCTAAAATATTTTTTTCTGTGCTGGTGAAGTGGAATGCTGAAAAGTCCCTGAAAGCATTTTAAATTTTAAAAGCCATTGAGTCTGTCAGGGGCAGAAGTGGGAACGATTCCCCATGAACACCTGCTCCTGTCCTTGAGGGCCAATATTACTTTTTCCATTACATACAGACGAAGCAGAAATGTGACGTCTACATTGTATCGGCTATGGGTTACACTTAACTTAGATGAGACCGTGTGTTACAAAACAAGGACTGTATCTCCCTCTAGGTGAGATTGTGGCATATACTCTTACTCATACCATAGGAGGACCATGGAGATGTTGTGCTCTCCATATCAGATAGGCCTTGGGGAAGATACCTCAACGTCCACATAGGGATAGAATGGTCCAATTGTCTAAACTCTATAGATACCTCACCATGAAGCTCCGTGACAGAAAGTAGCGAGACTTCAGTTCCAGAACTTAGTTGTGTTCACCTATGAATTCATGATATGAACAATGCTATATTAATGATCTGGATTGGAGGCAATGGAACTCATACCGTAGCCTAATTAAACCAAATGTGATTCTACACATATCAGATCAGATCAGCCTCTTGGTCTGGAGGTCGACTCAACAAACAGCACTTTAGATATGAAATCATATACAGCACACAGAATAACGAAAAAGGTCGCTTTTATCCAGAAAACTAGTATTTATATGAGAGCTGCACCTCATTTGAATGACACACAGTATTTGGCTAAAATAACACATGCACAGTGGGAGGAAATACCTCTTCATTTTTGTACATTTATGGGACTATAGACCTAACTGCTGGCCACATTTCTGGGTGTATTGTGTTCCCTTATGCAGGACATTGATATTTCAGGAGTATCTTTAATTAGGCAATGACAGAATCTGGGCCAGGCAATGAGATTTCCTCATCGTTGGATTTCAACAATGTCGGGCAGACGAGACAATTTCAGCCCATTCAAATCATAATGAAACTCATAGCTATGGTGTTAAGGTAACATAAATCCAACACTAAAAGGCTAGGGAGCTGGTGAATTGGGAGAATTGACCTCTCCTCTCTGAAAAATATAATACATAATAAAAAGGCATATAGGTCATGGCATATTCAACTCTAGACTTATAGACAAAATGCCAGACAGCAAAAATATAAGAAAATATAGGATTTAAAGGTCCAACACACACACACACACTACAGTGTTTGAAAAGTGGCCAACATTCTACAGGAAGATTGTTTCCTTTAAACAAGCCTCTTTATCATTCAGGATGAACTCTGTTCCATCCACCTGGATATGACGTTAAGCCTCTGGGCAGAGTGCCGTGCTGGGAAAGGAGAGGCAGTTATTGTACAAATGGCTTATTGCTCTTAATTGGGGCCTTGTAATGTTGACGTAGACACTCAGCTTCACTGATTAGTTTTGGGGACGTATACAGGGAAAATGACCGGCTCTCATTGAGAAGCACTTGTTTCCTGTAACTGTTATAGTCCTCTATATGACAGTGTTTGCTTATGTGGTAGCTGAGGAGGCAGATCATCAGTTGGATGAGCCCAGTCTACACCTGCATGTCAGCTGGGTCTGTTCTGGCCTTGGTCACACACAGACAGATACACACATAGGCAGTCAGTCAACAGGTTTTATTGTCTGGAAGCCTTGCAGGAACTGGTGCCTTCAAGTCCTCTAATCTCGGCTGGGCTGCAGTCACCAGGGCAACGGTACAAACCCTCTCCGATGTTCACAACCCTTTAGGCCATTAGGATTGGTCAACGAGCCTCTTCCTGTGACAAGTGGCCTGCTGAACATCAAGAGGGTCGTTCCCTTTCTCTGAAGGTCAACAAGGCTGCAGTGTGTTCCACGATCGACCCTTAGCCTGCCACGCACACAATGTTAAATCTCCTAGTATTACTTCTCTACTCTCTTGGACAAATACCAATACCCGAGCCCAATGTACATTAGATTATAGTCTTTCAATCTGCTGTACAAAAGGCATTGACTCACTTGATAATAAAAGCATAGCTTAGACTGTAGAGGTTGGGTAAAATACATACTGACACACCCCCCCCCATATGTAGCCACATGTACTAGAACTGCTCTGCAATTAACCTTTGTCTGATTCCTTTCCCCTACTCTATTTGAGTCAATGAGTTTGAGTGTGTTTTAACTGGTAGTACGAGTCTGACTCACTAAGAGCATCCAGCTACCACTCTAGCCAATGGTTTTAGATTCAGTCATTCAGGTTTCTGTGCTGCGGTGCTGCTGGCTTATTGTCGTGAATCTGAGTGCAATCGGTAGAATAGTTAGTCTTCTAGTATGTAGTATTGGCATGCTAGAATTTTCCTGAGTGTCTACAAGGCTGTAGTCATTGTTGGCTTGATGGGTGAGTGAGTTCAAAATATGTGGGACCTGCAGCATTGGCATGATTCTGAGGGTCTAAAACAGGGTCTATAGACATTGTATAGACAGGCATTTCTGCAGGGTAAACTCTCGCCATAGATACGGGTGTGCTGCTCTGCGGTCTAAAACTCACACAGCTCTATTAATTAGCTGTTTGATGCTGTTAATTGAGCTCCCACAGCTGCACTAATTGATAACACCATTGCCATTGACAACAGGAAACACATATCTGCCTATTCGACAGCCCTATTCAAGCTCTTAGCTGTGTCAGAGAAGAGACTTCCAGCACGGCTATATATAAACTCAGCAAAAAAAGAAACGTCTTCTCACTGTCAACTGTGTTTATTTTCAGCAAACTTAACATGTGTAAATATTTGTATGAACATAACAGGATTCAACAACTGAGACATAAACTGAACAAGTTCCACAGACATGTGACTAACAGAAATGGAATAATGTGTCCCTGAACAAAAGGAGGGTCAAAATCAAAAGTAACAGTCAGTATCTGGTGTGGCCACCAGCTGCATTAACTACTGCAGTGCATCTCCTCCTTATGGACTGCACCAGATTTGCCAGTTCTTGCTGTGAGATGTTACCCCACTTTTCCACCAAGGCAGCTTCAAGTTCCCGGACATTTCTGGGGGGAATGGCCCTAGCCCTCACCCTCCGGTCCAACAGGTCCCAGACGTGCTCAATGGGATTGAGATCCGGGGTCTTCGCTGGCCATGGCAGAATACTGACATTCCTGTTTTGCAGGAAATCACTCACAAAACGAGCAGTATGGCTGGTGGCAGTGTCATGCTGGAGGGTCATGTCAGGATGAGCCTGCAGGAATGGTACCACATGAGGGAGGAGGATGTCTTCTCTGTAATGCACAGCATTGAGATTGCCTGCAATGACAACAAGCTCAGTCCGATGATGCTGTGACACACCGCCCCAGACCATGACGGACCCTCCACCTCCAAATCCATCCCACTCCTGAGTACAGGCCTCGGTGTAACGCTCATTCCTTTGACGATAAACGCGAATCCAACCATCACCCCTGGTGAGACAAAACCGCAACTCGTCAGTGAAGGGAATTTTTTGCCAGTTCTGTCTGGTCCAGCGACGGTGGATTTGTGCCCATAGGCGACGCTGTTGCCGGTGATGTCTAGTGAGGACCTGCCTTACAACAGGCCTTCAAGCCCTCAGTCCAGCCTCTCTCAGCCTATTGAGGACAGTCTGACCACTGATGGAGGGTTTATGCATTCCTGGTGTAACTCGGGCAGTTGTTGTTGTCATCCTGTACCTGTCCAGCAGGTGTGATGTTCGGATGTACCGATCCTGTGCAGGTGTTGTTACACGTGGTCTGCCACTACGAGGACGATCAGCTGTCCGTCCTGTCTCCCTGTAGCGCTGTCTTAGGCGTCTCACAGTACAGACATTGCAATTTATTCCCCTGGCCACATCTGCAGTCCTCATGCCTCCTTGCAGCATGCCTAAGGCAAGTACACGCAGATGAGCAGGGACCATGGGTATCTTTCTTTTGGTGTTTTTCAGAGTCAGTAGAAAGGCCTATTTAGTGTCCTAAGTTTTCATAACTGTGACCTTAATTGCCTACCTTTTGCTGAGTTTACATATATACAGTGGGGCAAAAAAGTTTTTAGTCAGCCACCAATTGTGCAAGTTCTCCCACTCAAAAAGATGAGAGGCCTGTAATTTTCATCATAGGTACACTTCAACTATGACAGACAAAATTAGAAGAAAAAAATCCAGAAAATCACATTGTAGGATTTTTAATGAATTTATTTGCAAATTATGGTGGAAAATAAGTATTTGCTATCACCGCAGAATGCTGTGGTAGCAATGCTGGTTAAGTGCGCCTTGAATTCTAAATAAATCACAGACAGTGTCACCAGCAAAGCAAAGCAGCAAAGCACCATCACACCTCCTCCTCCATGCTTCACGGTGGGAAATACACATGCGGAGATCATCCGTTCACCCACAACGCGTCTCACAAATTCACAACGGTTGGAAACAAAAATCTCACATTTGGACTTCAGACCACAGGACAAATTTCCACCGATCTAATGTCCATTACTCGTGTTTCTTGGCCTAAGCCAGTCTCTTCTTATTATTGGTGTCCTTTAGTAGTGGTTCCTTTGCTGCAATTCGACCAAGGCCTGATGCAGAGTCTCCTCTGCACAGTTGATGATGAGATATGTCTGTAACTTGAACTCTGTGAACCATATATATGTATACTGTGGTATTTATATACTGTATATATTTATAATTGTGTTCTAATGCTCATCAGCTCAGGCTACCATTGCCATCATTGTTATAATTCTAGGTTTCAATGCACGTAATGACAATATCGTCCTATTTTCTTTCACCCACATTATTTACATAATTATAATCTGACATCAACTGTCCTACCTTTGTATTGTAGTCTGGAATGCATTTGAAAAAGCCTATTATCTTAGAGGTAAAATGTGTTTCACCTGTCATTGACTTAGATAATGATACTGAGGGAAGAAGGTTGACTAGTACAGCAGTGGAATCAGGTGGCTAGGTCACAGGAATGCATACAGTGGAAGAGGAAGAGGAGGAGGAGGAGGAGGAGGAGAGGAAAGGAGAAAAGAGGAGAGTGTTCTTAGTTAATGACCACACTTGTGCGTTATGGTAGCACCATACTGGGCTGAGCGCTGGTAATGGAGCGCGGCGGGGGCCAGTCACTGTGGTATAATGGAGGGGCGGGGTGGGTGGGGGGGGGTGAGAGAGTGGCGTTAGAGCTGGCTATAATCGTGACAGTGTCGTGACTACTCTAAAAATGACAGGCCAGGCACCAGGCCAGCCAGAGAGGGCTGGTGGACGTGGAATGGGGGACGTCTTTTATTATGGTCAAAGTAATTACCTGTAATGGCAAGGAAATATAATGACAGCATTGATTGAACCAGATGAAACATAAAAGAACAGCAGCACCTTTGTTTATAAATAGTCCGGAACACTTGGTGGAACTCCCCCCGTAGCCACCAGAGTACAACCAAGTGTTCCGGACTATTTCTAAACAAAGGTGCTGTTCTTTTATGTTTCTCCTGTTTCTTTACGTGCTGTCATTACATTTCCTTGCCATTTCAGGCAATTAACTTGACCAGATTAAAAGTGCTGCATGTCCCCATGCCCTTGTGTACATTAAGATTATTAGCTTACATTTGGTAATTTTACATCCAGCACTATAGAGCCTAATTTCATGTGGTAGTGGTTTACATAGGGTTACCGTTGTTAAGACACTATTGAAGCAGGCATAAATAGCTAATAATGTTATGATGCCTGGATGACATAGACTCACTTTTTTTTTACCAAAATACCTAAATGTGAAAAGTGCACCTCAATCAAACAATTGACATAGTTGTGCTGTGAATCTGTTATTTTTAATGTCAGGAGATCCAGAATTTGTATTTAAACTTAAGCCTGAAACATTTGATGAGATATAGAAACCAAACATGTTTTCCATGTAAAAACAGGACTTTGAAAGTAAAACCTTGAAAATGGCAAATTACCAATTTTACAATTGATGAACTCAGGAACAAGTGAGTTTAACAAGTTGAAAAGCTGTCGTGGCCAGACAAAATGGTGGATAAAGGGATGGGGTTAGCTCCTACAAACTTCCTACATTTGACCCAGCAGCCAGTAGCAGTCTGCTCCCACACATCAAACAGCTCATAAGGAAATGTCCAATGACTGACAAAAACAATCTAACAGCCTTTGATGACAGGCTACTGTACAAATACATCACGCAAGGCTGTGTACTGCAGCCAAGAGGTACATGCTGGCTCTCTGTGTTATCCGTAGCTCAGACAGCAGGAGGACTTCCTGCCAGAAGGGCTGTGGGTTTCCTGTGTTGTGGGGCAGCAGGAGTGTGCAACATTGGGCCTCATTGTAACTGGCACATTCTGGGTTTCCTCTACAACCTCTGGTGAACCACAACCTTCTCATCTATACCCTCTCTCTGGTCACAGCCGTGTGGGCTGATTATTCAGATTCTGATCCCCTCTTCAACAGTCCAACAAGCTATAGGCACCCTATGTCCTAAGTCCAATATATCTAATTTCGTGATATCGACTCCCTTGAAAGGTCTCGTATTATTTTAGCCGGGAGAGCGAGGGAACGCCGAGGCCTTTTGTGGGAGAAATCCGAGAAGGCGTCTGTCACAGACCTCAATGCCAGCTTTATGTAAATCTCAGACTTTTCCTGATGTAAAGCTGAATAACAACACATTAATGCCGTGTGTATATTTAAAAATCTCCCCGACTCCTTCAGATTTCGGCAGCAGATCCAGTAATCATGTTGACAAATTAATGGTAGAGAATTAGTTGTCCATTAACAGTGTATTATGAGCTACGCTGGCATATAAAATGACTACCAAATAGTGGAGGGAGAGAGAGAGAGACGGAGGAGAGTGGGAATGAATTCCACCGGCTCTGATTCTGGGAGAATGCTTATGATTGACATCTTTGGACTGTGAGAAATCAAAGCAACGTGGAAGTCAGCCACAAAGGCTCTCGTTCTCTCTCTCTAACACACACACATACTATGAGGCTTTTGTACCAAATAAGTATTTTTGCCAGACAGTTGGTATGTCATTAAGTCTAGGCAGATCTCAGCAGTGTGAGGTGAGATTTAGAGTGAGGTGAGATGGAGTATAGGGCAGTAAAGTCAATTCTACCCTCTGCAAAATAAATATGTAAATGTCAGTTTATTTGTCAGTACATGCCTTGATAGCCAGTGTTGTTGCTCAGAGCTTTGCAAGTTTTCAACATCAGGCAAATAAAGTTGAAGTTAAAATAAACATGTAAGCGGTAGTTATTTCTCCACTTTTCTTCTCTTCGGCTCTGAGAAATGTAATTCAGATGTCAACCCCCAGTCTTTCTGTCTTCATCTCAGTACACTGTCTTTTTCTTTCCATTGTTCCCTTTGTTCTCTCTGCTGTTCCTTTATCCAGCGAGACATCGCCGAGTAGGGAAGAAAAGATGACACGCTTTCAGAGCCGTCTCTCCGTGTCCCGGCTCGAGTGGCTGTCATTTTTTACAGCGGTACACTGACAGCTCCCACTGTATGGGAACACCCCCGTCCCATAATGGCCCTGATGAAGCCACGTCTGTCTGCTGTCTGTCAAGCTGTCTGCCTGGCTGTCTCTCTCTGCCTTTCGTCTGCAGCTTCCCATATCACATCTCTCTTATAGTACATTATCACATTATATCCTGCTACATCTGCCCGTTACACACATCACAGTCACATCAGCTATGACATTAGCCATATCGCTCCATAATGTAGTCACACCACCCATCACATTAATCGTATCTTATACCAGATTCTGAGCTTGACATCTCACCATGTAACTTCCATAACCCCCCTCTGATCTAAAGCAGACATCACTATGGCCAAACTATGCTGTGTTATGGCGCTGGATTGGTCGAGAGTTATATTACGGCTGTTCTAATTCTCCTGAATGATGAACACACAGTGATCAGCTCCTTAGAATGGATCCAGGTCTGGTCCAGGGCAGCTGGACCTCGGCTCTGGAAATTCTGACCCACGCTGAGTCTCCTAATCAGGAGGACCCAATTCTGGAGGCCTGAAAGGAGAGGAAGGGGAAAGGGAGGCCGCAGCACAATACTCCCAGGAAGCATTAGGACTAGCCTGCCACTGTGGCCACATTCCCTCAGCCCAGCCCACCCGACCATCTGCAACAATACCTCTCAGAGCCCTTTAGAGCAGGGCCACCAGGGCACAAAAGCACAACGGAAATGGGGCTAACTTTTGGGAGATTGGATGCCCCCACCCTCCCTCCACCCCCAGTACTGGCAGCCCTAAAGGGACACAGAGGGTAGGGAGCAGGGGGCCATTGTGGAGAGGGGGAAATAAGTTCTAGTAGTTAGTAGAGGGCCAATGTTTCTCTGTACGGGCAGTGGGGGAAAATGATCTTTTGTGACTTGTTGTGTTCTCTAGCAGTATTCCCGTGGAAGGAAAGAAAAAAAATGGAGCAGGGGTTATTTGGCCGCCCCTTTTCCTCTCCCCTCCTGTCCAATCAATGAGATTCAGTTAGTTACTTAGGACCCCACTGTAGTGGTAGGAATGTCTTAAGGAACAAGGGAGCCACACAAATAGTGGGCCTGAGTTTGGACGTGTTTGTTCAACAAAAAAGGGGTTAGTCAGGAAGACTCCCCTTCCATTCCATTCCACCCCTTTGCCTCCTCTTCATTCAGCCAGACTGTTGACAAAGATGTTCAGTGTTTTGGAGAAAAAGTCAGTGGCTCAACATCTCGTTCAATGGAGAAGCCACAGACACTGGGAGGGGGGACTGTCCTTCAGAGGGCCTCACAACAAGGACACATAGGTAACTGTTATACTAGGTGAGGGAGCCCTTGTATCTCAAATAGACATGGATGTTATTCTCCATTATGGTATATTGAAAGCTGCACTTGCACTGCACTGGTGGGTCTCATATAGGAAGAGGAATAACATAAATATGGCTAAGGTAAGAGATGATTACCATCTCTGTCATATCTTTACAGACAGTACTCACACAAACTTAGATTGTCCAAAATACTTTCTTTAACCTAATCTGTCTGCATTCCAAGAAAATGTAGTATTGTTTGTTTTGCAATCTCGACGACAGTTTGGTAACACAGTTTAGGCGTACACTTAGGGCAGAGGCCTCTGAACTATTGAGACATGACATATGGGATTTGAAAATAAATGACATCCATAATGGTAAACATTGACGGATGGAGTTGGTTTGTTTCCATTGGGGTGAGATTGGTACACTTGTGATAAGTGGTCCATTGCAGTAAAGACTGTGTACTGCTGAAGAATACCACTAATAATGCCCTTAAACAGGACCCTTTGTACGACCTGCTATTCTCAGGCTGCAAAATTAGGCTTCCCTTTTTCCTTCTTTCTTTGGCCTCCTCCTTTCTTTTTCTGTAAACTACCATGTGAAGTGGTTCATTACTGCGCCTTCCCACTCCAGGTAGTGGCCCGGGCCATTCCCAGCACTCCAGCTCTGTAACTCCCCGCTGAAGGAAAACATGGCACACAAAGGTCTTGTTAGCACTTCCTATGTGAAATTAGCAGCTTTCTTGAAGGTACAACTCCAATTACCTATCATCAAGGAGGATGCGCCCATAGCCCACAATGTGGCCCCATCTCGCCATTGGCATTCTGCAGGGCCCGTAGTACCTCTCTAATTAAGACTAAGACGCTCTTCTCCCCTCCTGTGTCTGAGTGCATTTATTTACCTCATACTCAGAGACGCTACCCCCTTCTCCTCTTCTCCCCTCCAGAAATACTCCTAAAATGCAGCATGAAGAAGACACAGAAAGGCTCTTTTGCTCTGAGCTGCTTGGAGATGTCGGCCGTGGTATAGTTCCTCCTATACTGTTACACCCTTCAAGACCTCTGGGCCCCGCCCGCTTCGGATGCATTGTTCGCAACTTGAGAATTCTTCCTCCTGCTCAAAGGTGGCTGGAGAAGGGAACAACAGGCCACAGAACAGGAGAGGCTGGGATGGGTGCTAAGGGGGATGGGGGGGTTACATCCTTGGAAGCGACTAATGATGGAGGAAAGGAAAAATATTGCTGGCCTTGCTCAGGCTCCTAAAAAGCTGGGATCCTTGGGCTGGCTGAGTATTATGATGGGAGATGGTCCCCATACCCCTGCTACTCCCACCCCCAAGGCTGCACACAACACCTTAGGTGGTCAGGTCCCATTGCCTGAAATGAGAGAAGAAGTGAATTAGGAAGGGGATATGAGGCCTGCTTCGTAGTAGATATACAAGTGTTGAAGGAACCTATGTGGGAGTGGCTAAATGAGGAGATTAAAGCAATAGTTTGGATTGCTGTTTTACTTAACCCCTTCACACTACCGACTACAATCCACTACACTACAATCATACATTTCACTGGTGAGAAACCGAACAAGGCAAGACACCTGGATGAGAAGAAGCTTCAATTAATTTGTAACAGTTATGGTTAACAGGGTGGACATTGATTGTAGTGAACACATACAGTGTTGTCATTGGAATATGGATGTATAGTGAATGCATATTACCAGAATGATTGTATATTGACAGTTTGTCCAACTGTTTACACGTATAAAGACTTTTATTGTGTTACATTTGCACACTGCTCCCTAATACAGTAGAGTAGATTGTGAACAAGATTAATGGTGTTAGTGTAACGTAACTAATGTTCGGGTGAAAGACCACACCTGAACCACACCTGAAACAACAAGTCCTCCCCTCACCAAATAATGGCTGAATATATACTCATCAAATCCAGTTTCTCTTATCGTAATATGTTGTAGCATTTTGCATCCCTCCACCACCCCTCTCTCCTTCTCTTATGTTTTTCTCCCTATTTTTGAACTCAACTCAGGGTAGGCGTAACATAGTAAATGAAAATCAGAGACACTCCAATGAGTATGATATGTATAAAGCTTCGTATGGTATGTATTCATTTCTGGATGTCCATCATCCATTTGGTATGGTATGTCACAAATTACAATTCATAATGTATGATATGCTACGAATTGTAATTCGTACAGTATGCTAAAAATGACCAGTTGTGGCTAAAGGGTTACGGTTAGGGGAAGGGTTAACTAACATCCTAAGTAGTAGCTAAAAAGTAGTAAGTAATTGCAAAGTTGCTAATTAGTTAAAAAGCTAAAGTTGTCCATGATGAGATTAGAACACACAGCCTTTGGGTTACTAGACATTCACATTATAAGTAGGTTTGTTTTTGCCTTAAGTAACCTTCTGTTTTACATAACCATAACAAACTTAACATATTTTAATTTGGTGTCCCATATTTTTAATTGATTATGTTACGTCTAGTCTATGAGACGAGGCTGTGTTTTCCATGATCCATAAGGGGGATTTACTCTGCACGGAGAAGCAGAGTCCACCAGGACACACAACATAACACTGTCTTCATCTCCCCCTCCCGATCCTGCAGCACTGTTGAATACTTGTTTAGAAAGGCATTCTAAAGTGGGCATTACATTTTGATAAAAAGGATAGTTGGAAAAGACATAGGACACCTCTGAAGTAGTACCAACAATAGGCCCTTTTTTACGGTTCTAAAGCGACCGTGGTAGGCTATAAGCAGCATGAACGCCTCCGCTCTGTACATTATCTGGTCGTCCATTTTTTCCCAAAATAATATACAGAACTTCGGCGTTTATCCTTCCCTTAGTATACCCTACAGCCAGAGCTGATTCCACTAGACGTGCATTAGATTAATGGCACATTTATCCAATCACAACTCCTTTCTGTGACGGTATCACTGGATGAGATTAGTGGATAGAGAACATAGCTTTCTGCTTGAATTAAACTCCCCCCACCAACCACGTTGTATGTAGACAATATCATTGATCGGATCTGCAGGGCAAAACTAATCGATAATAGCAACATGAATAACCCCCCAAAAATCTGTCATTCTGTTTGACATGGGCTGCACTATTTATTAACGTTCACAGATTATATAAAGACTTTCACAGTTGCAATGAGGGAGAATAGGGTCTAGCCAACAAATTAGTGTTTTGCATAATTGAGGGCTTGTGCTATAGGCCTATTGCTAAATCACTCAATAAATATGCACAATTTGTAAAGAATAATAGAGTTTATGAGCTTAGAACGAACCTAAGAACAATCCCCTGTTGATACTTCTAGGCTATAAATTGCTGAGACAATGAATTAACCTATTTTTAGTTTGCCAAGGGAACTATAATCCAGGTACCAGAATTCAGTCAATGTAGGTTATTTGAATGAGATGGTTATTCAATAATCTCGGAAACCCAGAACTAAAATCTGGCGTAATTGCATCAGATGCTCGGTTTAATTTACGTGCTTCTGTTCACCAGAGATGAGTTATTCACCAACCATGTTGTGTTGCAGACCTAGTTCATTAAAACACATTTTCCACACCTCCGAAAAGACAATGTCTCTGCGTCTAGGCTACATCCAACAAGTATTTTGTGTTTCCCCACAGACATTATTCAAAGTGAAAAATGAAGTATATTTTAAAGGTCCAATGCAGCCGTGTTTATCTCAATATGAAATCAATTCTGGGTGACAAATAACTTACTGTGATTGTTTCAGTTAACATTATTTTATATGATTTTTTATTTGATTTTTTTTTTTTACAAAAATAGCTTCTTAGCAATGAGCAATTTCTCAAGCAAGAATTTAGCTAGCACTATCTTGGAGTGGTCTAAATCGGGTGGGGATAACTGAAAATTGTTATTGCAGAGAGGTATGAAACTCTATTATTGGTCTATTAAGTAATTTTCCACCCGATGATGTCACCAGGCAGGCCCCATCCCACTAAAACAGGGTGACATTTTCACAGTATTTTTCCAACTTCAAAGTTTGGAAATATATATAAAACACAGGAAACCACTTTTTGACTGCACGGGCCTTTAACAAATAAATAACCTATGTATGTATTATATTTCCGCAGATGAAAATGTGTTGGATAGTCAGTAGTCAATTTGGGACCTTGGCTGTGCAACCTGTAGGTGCCGTGTGGATGTTCTGTTTGAATTGAATTAATCTCCAGAATATATTGGCTAGGCTATAGCCTTACATAACATCTGCTGAATGACTCAAATGTAATTGTAGTAGCCGAGTTAGTCTTAAGAAAAAAACGAGACTGTTGGGAGTATTGTTCCCTCTAGCAACGATGAATGGACAGAGGCATGTGCACAAAGAGTGAGAGAGAGAGACAAAAATGCGTGCAATTTATTTGAGGTTTTACCTCGTTGTTTTACCAAAAAGCCTCAGACTTTTGTGTCTCCACCTCCATGGCCCGGTTCCTCGGTCTCACTAGGCCATGGTCTCAGTGGACCTGCTCTGACTTGGGGCCAAGGAAAGGCTGCTGGGGTTTTCGGCTTCATTTACATAACAATGGCTAACTGTGAACATGGGTTTACACCTTTGATGGTTAAACACCATCTCACAAAGCAACTGTTCTGATGATGCAGAGGTTGTTGATTCTGCTCTTCACAGGTTCTCACTGTCAGTCCTAGTTATGGAAACACAATTTACAGGGTGTATACACTAGTTTAACACTGGTGTTACAGTCGAAAAGCAGCAGTTTTAATAAAAAATACAAAACATTTTGACCAGCTAAAGGACCAAGCCTGTGTATGACATGATGAAATATGTCATTTCGTTTTAGCTAAGATGGCTGTAAAAAGTATTTTTGCTCTCTAGCCTTTCAAACCTGAAAATAAATGTCTTGATAGCAATGCCGGATAGTCTAAGCTAAACTTGGAGTTGCAATTTAAGAGCGTCTGCTAAATGACTTAAATGTAATGTAATGTAATTTAAGCTAGGCTACTAAGGAGTCCTATGAAGGTGAAAAAAATAAAAATGATAGGATAATATTGCAATATTTCACATTAAATGTAGTCAATAAATGTTAACGTGAGAAAAAAAGCATGTCCAAGTAGGATTGATTGATTGACTGACTGATTAAATACTTGATTCGTAGGTGACATATATGTTAATTCTATAGGCCTACCCTACCTAATCTAAATTATTTTGGGGAAGTGTGTAAATGCACATTTCTCTCAAATTGTGTCTTAGACCCCAGCCCTCATGATGATGAGGATGAATAATAGGATTAGTAGGATTGCTATTACTCGGCTATTATTATAGGCCTGTTTGTATTCTCATTATATGCATTATTATGTTAGATAAACTGTTTATTATTCACCAGAAAATATGAATATACTGTATCTTGGAGCCACCAGAATAGAAGACGATCACAAAAATGATATATATTTTTATCATGACTTAAACCATCCGTTCTAGTGCATAGCCTTATCCAGGAACTGTAGACAAGGCTCGAGCTGCAGAAGGCGTTGAAATCCATGTATTCAGCCCCTTTCCTTTCTCTCCCCTCCCTCTCTTGCTCTCCCCTCCCTCTCCCTCTCTTTCTCTCCCCTCCCCTCCCTCTCCCTCTCTTTCTCCTCCCTCTCCCTCTATTTCTCTCCCCTCCCTCTCCCTCTCTTTCTCCTCCCTCTCCCTCTATTTCTCTCCCCTCCCTCTCCCTCTCTTTCTCTCCCCTCCCCTCCCTCTCCCTCTATTTCTCTCCCCTCCCTCTCCCTCTCTTTCTCTCCCCTCCCCTCCCCTCCCCTCCCCTCCCCTCCCTCTCCCTCTCTTTCTCTTCCCTTTCCCCCTCCGCATCTCGAAAGCAGGTCCTGAAAGACTAGCCGCATCAGCTATTACATATTTAATCAAAACAATGAAACTATATGAAAGATTAAGGGTGCCTACAAATAATTAAGGATTATTGCAATGAAAAATGCATGCTTATTGTAACCTAGGAGTTCATGATATGAACAATACAATATTAACGATATGAAGTGAAGGCAATATAAACCAAATGTGATTATACTGGGCAGTGCTGCGAGATACAGATCAGCCGCTATACTCACAACAAACAACACTTTAGATATGAAATCATATACAACAACTAGAATAACGAAATATGAAGAAAACTAGTATTCAAATGAGAGCGGCACCATATCTGAATGACAGAATTTGGCAAAAATGAGCCTACACATGCACAGACATTAAGAGGTATTGCCCCCCACTTGTGTTAATTTATGGGACTATAGACCTAACTGCTGGCCACATTTCTGGGTGTATTGTGTTCCCTTATGCAGGACATTGATATTTCAGGAGTATCTTTAATTAGGCAATGACAGAATCTGGGCCAGGCAATGAGATTTCCTCTTCGCTGGATTTCAACAATGTCGGGCAGACGAGATATTTTCAGCCCATTCAAATCATAATGAACCTCCTAGCTATGGTGTTAAGGTAACATAAATCCAACACTAAAAGGCTAGGGAGCTGGTGAATTGGCCTCTCCTCTCAGAAAAAAATATAATACACAATTGTTTTTAAACGGCCACTGCATATTCAACTATAGACCTAGACAAAACGCCACACACACACACACATGTCACAATGACACAGTAAAATGTTTGTCATATTTGTCTTCAGTCAGACGCTGCTCGATTAGTTCAGTGTGCGCGGCAGTGTGGATTGCAATGCACCCAGTACTTTGTTAAAATATAAAAGATTAGTAGCAGATTCTAGGGCATTATGGATCCAGCATCAACGTGATTAAAGGAAATTATTAAAATACCACTACAAACACTACTACCAGTAGGCCTACTACTAGACTACTACAAATAGCAGGCAAGGTTACTAAGAGCTCAATTCAATTCATATTGTGAACGTTCAGCGATACAACATGCTTGAAATGTAAAGGCAATGTTAATGGAAACTGCATTCATGGTAAACACTGCATATGTTGGCGCAATCGGAAATGACCTTTTCATTTCTATCAAGTAATCTGTTAAACTTCAGCAAAACAGATTGAATAGATCCCTAAATCTACTAGCCTGAGGCTGCGTTTACACAGGCAGACAAATTCTGATCTTTGTCCACAAATTGGTCTTTTGACCATTCAGATCAACTCAGATCAATAATTGGGAAACATATGAGAATTGCGCAGGCTGCCTCAACGCAGCTCAACAGCCTGATAATGGGACAAGTACACTGTAAACAAATATATTCTGGGGATTAATATATATTACCCCTCCAAAATCTATGATTTTCACATAAAAATGCAGGTTTCTGGTTTTACTTCAATATTTGAAAAGCTTACCTTACTTGATTTGATTTGTATGTGTTCAAAAAGCATGACATTAGAAAATGTAAATTCAGTTTTATATACTGTGTTAAATTTAAAAAATATTTACTGTCAATTTAAGAATTACATTTTTTTGCCATGCGGCTCCATTTTTAGAGGATTGTGTGTAATTCATAGGCTAGTAATGCTATGTGGTATTCATTTATTTATAGGCCTACACACAATGTTTTAATTCATGATTATAAAATGCTTATTTTGTTAATCGTCTTCAATTCTGGTGACTCCAAGTTATGTCCATATTTTATGATCTTGGGCTACATTAAAAAAAAAATCTTACAATCTTAGCCTACTTTATAGCCTAGGGTAGGGATGGGCAACTTAAAATGAGTAAATTATTAGCTGGGCTAATTGAGTGACTATCACTGACTGACATAACAAGAGAAAAACTGTTGATGCACAAACAAATTTCAAAATTGCAACTTGTGTATTCTACTATTCTACCTCACAACAGTAAAAATGTAATTCATCTGAGGGCCTTCAAAAGGGGGGCCAGTTGCCCATCCCTGGCCTAGGGCCTTCAAAAGGGGGGCCCGTTGCCCATCCCTGGCCTAGGTCCTTCAAAAGGGGGGCCCGTTGCCCATCCCTGGCCTAGGGCCTTCAAAAGGGGGGCCCGTTGCCCATCCCTGGCCTAGGGCCTTCAAAAGGGGGGCCCGTTGCCCATCCCTGGCCTAGGGCCTTCAAAAGGGGGGCCCGTTGCCCATCCCTGGCCTAGGTCCTTCAAAAGGGGGGCCCGTTGCCCATCCCTGGCCTAGGTCCTTCAAAAGGGGGGCCCGTTGCCCATCCCTGGCCTAGAGCCTTCAAAAGGGGGGCCCGTTGCCCATCCCTGGCCTAGGGCCTTCAAAAGGGGGGCCCGTTGCCCATCCCTGGCCTAGGGCCTTCAAAAGGGGGGCCAGTTGCCCATCCCTGGCCTAGGTCCTTCAAAAGGGGGGCCAGTTGCCCATCCCTGGCCTAGGTCCTTCAAAAGGGGGGCCCGTTGCCCATCCCTGGCCTAGGGCCTTCAAAAGGGGGGCCCGTTGCCCATCCCTGGCCTAGGGCCTTCAAAAGGGGGGCCCGTTGCCCATCCCTGGCCTAGGGCCTTCAAAAGGGGGGCCAGTTGCCCATCCCTGGCCTAGGTCCTTCAAAAGGGGGGCCAGTTGCCCATCCCTGGCCTAGGTCCTTCAAAAGGGGGGCCAGTTGCCCATCCCTGGCCTAGGTCCTTCAAAAGGGGGGCCAGTTGCCCATCCCTGGCCTAGGTCCTTCAAAAGGGGGGCCCGTTGCCCATCCCTGGCCTAGGGCCTTCAAAAGGGGGGCCAGTTGCCCATCCCTGGCCTAGGGCCTTCAAAAGGGGGGCCAGTTGCCCATCCCTGGCCTAGGGCCTTCAAAAGGGGGGCCAGTTGCCCATCCCTGGCCTAGGGCCTTCAAAAGGGGGGCCAGTTGCCCATCCCTGGCCTAGGGCCTTCTGTGTGCACTTGTGGTGACAATTTAGAGGCCTATAGGACTCAACATTATTATACTCATTATCAGTAGTAGAGGAAGCCCCGGTATTGCTTATTAGGCCTGCGATTGAATGTATATACAATATTTATAGCCATGAATGAAATGCGTGGCAGGAATTGGCAGCAGGTAGCCTACTGTAGCAGTTAGAGAGGCCAGCCAGGTACCAGAGAATTGCCAGTTTGAATCCCGGGTCCGGCAGGAAACATCTGTCTGGAAGTGAGCTGGCAACCCAAGGGTTGCTGGTATCAAATCCTAGGTGTCATTGCCTGCTGTTGTGCCCTTGATCAAGGCACTTAACCCCCCACAACAACAGCTGCTCAGTGTAGCAGCCCTCCTCACCTCTACAAAACCTGTACATGTGTGTCTTCCGAAGGGAACGGGATAAAAGCGGAAGTCAAATTTCACCTAGAACTACTAATTTGAGCAGGCAGTCCTGACTGCTATTTTTTTGTCGATAACATAAATTAGCTACGCAATTGTCAGAGTTGGTCTGTAGCCTACTTAAACATATGGAAATGAGCGGAAGGAACCACACGAACAACATCATAATTGCCAGGGATGCGAAAAAGCAGGCAGCAATAAAAGATGGGCCTCTACTGCTAACAGTGCAGAGATACTGAAGACAAGTGCCTCGGTCTGGGACAAAAGTATTGGGTTCTGTTTACAATTGAAAAAATGTATTCATAAACTGCACTTACATTTATTTGCCGTGTCATTTTAAATAAGGACTTCCAGTTTGTAATGTCAAGGGTATAGGCCAAGAATAGGGGTACTCAGTAGGCTAGGCTACAATTAAGCAATATGGTCGGATCAAAACAGAAGGGAGAGAGCACGATAAAAATTAGCTCTCTTTTTGTGCATAAATTCATACTAATATGTGTGCCTCATAGAATCCGTATGCTGCGGAAAGCGATAGTTGCATTAACCCTTCAACTCTCATTTCATTGCGCATTCATTAAGGAGCTTTGGTATTTAATTACCATGAGGCAACGCGGGAAAAAGTAGGCTCTTTCGTTGTAATTGTTACCTTGTCTGTACCTAACTTAACATTTTTCCGGGAACATATAATTGTCAAGCACAATTTTTAGTTATTATTTAGGGGAATTACAGCGTGGTTTTATGTTAATTGTAGAGATAGTTATGCAATAAAAAGTGCCCACTTAGGACACCTTATTTAATCTGAGCCTGGTACACAGTCCTTGCAAAATTATTAATTACAACCAAACAACAATATTTTCACAACACCCTTTCTTGTTTAAGGATATTGTTATATAATTGTTGATTTTGGAAATGAATACTGTCTCAATAAGCTTTAAAGGGGGACTCTATCCCCAAAAATACAAATGGTTGATTTTTATAATAGATAGTATAGATGTTATTCTTCACATAATTTGTAAATCTATGGTCAAACTCAAAGCTTTAGTCTAACTATGAAGCTGATCAGATTAACACATGATGATGTCACAAGGTTATGAACAATCCCCTTCAATTAAAGCACACTGTATGGTAATGTATTGTTTAGAGGACTGCTCTATTCATTGGCATAGAAAAGGAGGGATATGGTGTGATGGTTTAGAGGTGCATGTCTTATCCATGTCTCTTCCCTCCCTCAACTCTCCCTCTCTCTCTCTCTCTCTCTCTCTCTCTCTCTCTCTCTCTCTCTCTCTCTCTCTCTCTCTCTCTCTCTCTCTCTTTCTTCTCTCCTCCCTCGCCCCCTTATCCGGCAGCCCATTCTTCTGTCATATCTACTCTCTTATATTAATCACTGTTATGTGAATGGCAACATTTACAGTAAAAAGCCGCTCTTTATTTTCTCTCTTAAAATTGTCTCGAGTCGATGGCAAACAAGAAATAGAGAAATCAAACGATGACAGTTGAGGCGAAGCGAGCCATTGCGAGCCATTAAGTCCTCAGCACAAGACTCCATTAAAGTACAGCCCGCGTTATCAATCTGCAAGTTTATTATTGCCAGTCCTCATTCCACATTATCAGAAAACACTGTCATTAAAAAGCATTTGACCTTTTTGAAGCGAGTATCGAGAAATTACTTTTCTTTTTTTTCCGACTCTACCCTTTTTTTCAAATAATGCTTCTCAGCTAATTGTAATTCAACCTCCTTCACCATGCGAATCTTCGCTCTGACAGCCCTGAGGAGATACCACCCTAATTAAATGTTACTTCTGCCATTTGTTTCATGGAGACAATGAGTGTGAGGAGGATGCTACGTGGGGAGAGACAGTGCTGTGCTGGAGGCGGGTGGATGGTGTGGCGTAGAGAGGAAAGGATCAACTGAGTGCCTCTTGGCCACACATTCAGGATCTAGCTAGCATAGGAATTGCTTCTATCGATCTGCAGAGGCAAGCTATAGCAGACAGATGGGGACTGTTTGTGGTTTAACAGGGCATCCTAACACTTTGAAATCCCCACTCATCGCTATCAGCGCCTATCATCCGCTCTCAGGGTCGGCTCCTGTGTTCCCTTACTGGCATGTGGAACCAATCTCACCGGGTCTGATGTTCCACTGGGGAGTGCGACCACCACAGCCTTCCCTCCTCTTCATCTCTTGGCGGGTTTGATTTAGTCTGGATGCTCTGCTTCAAATTAACCAACATTGAACCTGAATCACTGATATTGCAATGAAGTCATGTTTGTTGAAGAATGTACTGTTAAATGAAAATAGCGCAATTATATTTTTCTGATCCTGCAGGTGGTGCTGTCAATAAGGTCCTCCTGTTGACTGACAGACAGACAGATAGGCACGCACACACACACACACACACACACACACACACACACACACACACACACACACACACACACACACACACACACACACACACACACACACACACACACACACACACACACACACACACACACACACACACACACACACACACACACACACACACACACACACACAGACACACACACGCACACTCAGGCACACACACACACACACACTCAGAAACACACACACACACACACAGACACACACACGCACACTCAGGCACACACACACACACACACTCAGAAACACACACACACACACACGCACGCACGCACGCACGCACGCACGCACGCACGCACGCACGCACGCACGCACGCACGCACGCACGCACGCACACACACACACACACACACACACACACACACACACACACACACACACACACACACACACACACACACACACACACACACACACACACACACACACACACACTCAGAAACACACACACACACACACACGCAGACACACTCAGAAACACACACACACACACACACGCAGACACACTCAGAAACACACACACAAACAAGTCACAATCCACAGAAGAGGGCTTTGTTTACAAGCCTTAAACAAAAACTGCAACAGGAGTTGCTAGTCATTAAAGATCGCCCCAGGAGCAATTATCAAACTGCATGGGGGGTAATGAATAGGAGGAAAATCCAAAATGGCCCAATCCATCTTCCATCACAGCCATGTCTCAGGGTCACATTAACCTCCGCTGTGGCACCGTGGCGGATGAAGAAAAGGATAGAAAGTGTAAAACACGGCTTATGCACTGGGGGTGACTAGCATTTACATACAGCAGAAAATTGGATTTAACGCCTCATCACGACAACAATGACTGAAGATACTTGGATGTGTCAGCGCTCCCTAAACCAGGTCCAGCAATGGGGAGAGACGCCCTAAACTGCCTCATCTAAGCAGAGTATGAAATCAATCTGACCATGGCAACTTCCTCTCAACACGCGTGACTCTTTATCCGGTTAGGAGGCGATGGATAGGCCTGCCCGGAGGGGAGAGAGGATGCCATCACAGTCTCTGTATCTCAGCCCCGCCGGGCAAACTCTGAGCTGGGATGCTGATTTACCCCAGGCCCAGGCTTCTGAGGCCTACAGGTGCATGCCATAGGTATGTCTGGGATGTTTGTTGGGAGTGCAGGTCAGGCTTTAAGAGTAAGGAGAAGTGATGTAGGTACACTGATGCACCTTCAGGAATTGTATAATGCAAGCAAGGAAATATAAATACTTTGTTAAATGTTATTTGGGCTGGAATATGTACTGACCCCTGTGAGCCCTCTAGGTTTGTTAATCTAATTTTATGTTTTTTCTAATGAATTTGTTTGTTACTCTATTCTTTGCTCCTTACCTTGACAAGAGGAAGCCATTGACTGTCACAAAATTACAACATTGGAAAATAGCCACACACACACACACACACACACACACACACACACACACACCGTTGACAGCTGAAGGAAAAATCCAATAAAATTTTGAGAGTATTTTCCTTATTAGTCAATGCCAAAATAAATGCTCAGGTGTAGAGAAAAATAGAGAAATCAGTTCAAATGAAGCCCCCCGCAGCCAGTGATAACAAACATTCATTAGCATCTGAAAAAAAACAGACAGCCACAGTGCAAACAGATGCCTGCTTCCCTATTAGCAATGATTACCCCACTACCTTAATATCTTAGTTTTTATGGATCTTTCTCTCTCTATCTCTCTCTCTCTCTCTCTCTCTCTCTCTCTCTCTCTCTCTCTCTCTCTCACACACACACACACACACACACACACACACACACACACACACACACACACACACACACACACACACAAAGTCCTGAAGCAAATTCCCCTCTTCCCCCTCTCATAAACACACACACAATAAAAAAAACACTAAGCCAATTTCCTTCGTCCCCTATCCTCCCACACACTAATTTCCTCAGGCCGCTGCACTGGCAGGGAGTGTGTATTGTAGCACAAACAGTGATGTGTTTTGGGTAATTGGTCTTGCTGTGTTTGTATGGAAATCTCTGAGTGTGTGACAAGGCTAGATAGCTTCCAATGTTGTTCTGATCCACGCTTTAGGCCCACAGCCAAAGTATTTTATCTCTTAATGCATTAGAGGGATCTTCCAATTAGCCGCAGCTCATAATACCCCCATTTCTGGTGGCTGTGGCTTTGGGGGTAGAGGTAGGAGAGATGGGGAGGGTGGTGGGGGGACTCCTGTGGCTGGGGGACGGGGGCGAAGCGATAGTTCTGCTTGAGAGGTGAAATGAGGTGCTTGTTGTGAGCGGTGTGGGGGTTGCGCTGTTGCCGGGCTCCTGTTGTAAAGTTTGCTGATAAGGGGAACCAGGCCCTTGAGCATCCATTCTGCTCGGTATATTAACACTCCTTATCGGTCCCAGATAAAACCGCATGCCATTTGCCTTCGGTGGAATTAGCTCGTCTTCCTTGGCTAACCAGGCAGTGGTGATTAACCTTTACGCTGTCCAATATTCTCAGCAGACTTCAGCTCGCAGATTAGAGACTATTAGTTATGACCAACTAAATGAACCGCTCCCTCTCCCGGAGAGCACTGCGAGCTGTGTGCACTCTAAAGGGGTCAGTTCCACCTCACACACTCAGGAACTAAGTATACTCACACAAACAAACACATTAACAGCATGGCTGCATGTGCAAAGGTGGGTATAGAAATGTACATACTCATCCGGTCCTCCATACAAGTTTGTGTAACGTGCACACACACACACGTTTACACACGCACAAACATTGTGCACAATATTATATGTAATTTTGCATGCCTTCACTGCTATTACAATTATTTTTCAAATGTCATCTGTATTACAAAATATGCAAATATAATAATTGTTTTAATGGTCAAAAAAACTAATTATTATGATAATTGTGTTTGTAGGTATTTTTGGCTATATTTCAATTATATCACTTGGTTGAAGGGAAGTCTGGTGAAAATAAATCTCTGTTAGGATTTGTCGCCTCAGACTGTAATCAAATGTTAATTAGTTTATTATTAACTATGGGGTATAGTTATACTGGATTTTTAAATGTTCACCATCAAAATATAATACCACTTTATGCTTAATATTCATTAATATTCATTGTATAAAGTAAGTCTATGTGCCTACAGGACACTTTATATAATAGAAAGAGGTGGATAACCCAATCACAGACAGAATGCATCTTTCCTACATTCATACCCCTCCAAAACTGCTAACCTTACTAGTCCAACGCTCTAACCACTAGGCTACCTGCCGCCCCTTATAAGTTACCAGATCCGGACTCGGGGATGGCTCAAGGGTCACATTCTTTATGACTGTTCTGGTAGGAGAGGACCATGTTAAGTCCTCATTGATGTGGACACCAAGGAACTTGAAGCTCTTGACTGCGGCCCAGTCTATGTGCCCCCCCCTGTTTCTTGTAGTCCACGATCAGCTCCTTGGTCTTGCTGAAGTTAAGAGAGAGGTTTTCTCTGGCACCACACTGCCATCTCTTTCCTGTCTCTTTTAATTGGTGATCAGGCCTGGAGTTGGAGTCATACGTGGTCACACAGTCATGGATAAACATGGAGTACAAGAGGGGGCTAAGCACAGTCTTGGTGCCAAGCTTGGAGGTCACTGTGTTGTTGAACATTGAGCTGTAGTCAATGAACAGCATCCCCACATAGGTATTGCTCTTGTTCAGGTGGGAGAGTACAGTGCAATTGAGATTGCATGTAGAGCTGTTTGGGTAGTATGCAAATTGGAGTGGGTCTATATGGGATTACATTTACATTTTAGTCATTTACTGTAGCAGGTGTTCTTATCCAGAGAAATGTACAAGTGCCTTGCTCAGGGATAGACAGATTTTTCACCTAGTCGGCTCGGGGATTTGAACCAGCGAACTTTCGGTTACTGGCCCAACGCTCTTCACCGCAAGGCTACCTGAAGTCCATGATGGAGGTGATATGTGCCAGGACTAGCCTTTCATGATTACAGATGAGTGCTACAGGGCGGTAGTCATTGGTAGTCACTCTAAGGTAGCCTTAGAGTTCTTGGGAACAGGAATGATGGTGTTCAGCTTGAGACGTGGGGATTACAGACTGGAACAAGGTAGTATCCACATTAATGTAGAAGTTTTCAGAAACATATTCTATTCTTATTTCCAAGTGACTTCAAAATGACACTATACATTATTTACTATTAATTTATATTGGGCACAACATATTCCAAAACACAACCAAAACAAGCTTGATGTAGTCATTGCATGTTAGGAATATGGAACAAAATACAAAACTTTTGACTACTTTAATACACTATAAGTTAATTTGTCTTACTTACTTACTTAATTTGTCTTACTTACTTATGACACCTTCAAATTGGGGGGACTATATACATAAAGTGCTTTCATTTCTAAATGGTAAATCAGATTTTTTTTGAAAATTCCCTGAAATAAAAGGTGACATTCTGTACTGTCGGCTCATATGAAACAATTGATCTCAAATCCAAAATGCTGGAGTATCAAGTCAAAATAAAAAGTTTGAGATTCACTGTCCAAATAAAGTGTGTATTAGGCAATGCTAAATGAAATATTGTGAGCACGATCCCTCTGTGTTTAGAAACATTAATGTCAGCAATATTGTTTTCATTTGCTACTGGACACATGGGTCTGTCTTAGAGCGTAGAGCAGACTAGAGAGTAGTAGAGAGGAGGAGAGAGGGGTAGAGAGGAGGAGAGAGGAGTAGAGAGGAGGAGAGAGGGATAGAGAGGAGTAGAGAGGAGGAGATAGGAGGAGAGCGGAGGAGAGAGGAGGAGAGAGGAGTAGAAAGGAGGAGAGAGGGGTAGAGAGGAGGAGAGAGGAGTAGAGAGGAGGAGAGAGGGCTAGAGAGGAGGAGAGAGGAGAAGAGAGGGGTAGAGCGGAGGAGAGAGGAGTAGAGAGGAGGAGAGAGGGGTAGAGAGGAGGAGAGATGAGGAGAGAGGAGGAGAGAGGAGTAGAGAGGAGGAGAGATGAGGAGAGAGGGGTAGAGAGGAGGAGAGATGAGGAGAGTGGAGGAGAGAGGAGTAGAGAGGTGGAGAGAGGAGGAGAGAGGGGTAGAGCGGAGGAGAGAGGGGTAGAGCGGAGGAGAGAGGAGTAGAGAGGAGGAAAGAGGGGTAGAGAGGAGGAGAGAGGGGTAGAGCGGAGGAGAGAAGAGGAGAGAGGAGGAGAGCGGAGGAGAGAGGAGTAGAGAGGAGGAGAGAGGAGTAGAGAGGAGGAGAGAGGGGTAGAGCGGAGGAGAGAGGAGTAGAGAGGAGGAGAGAGGGGTAGAGAGGAGGAGAGAGGAGGAGAGCGGAGGAGAGAGGAGGAGAGAGTAGGAGAGCGGAGGAGAAGAGAGGAGGAGAGAGGAGTAGAGCGGAGGAGAGAGGAATAGAGCGGGAGGAGAGGAGGAGAGAGGAGTAGAGCGGAGGAGAGAGGAGGAGAGAGGAGTAGAGCGGAGGAGAGAGGAGGAGAGAAGAGTAGAGCGGAGGAGAGAGGAGGAGAGAGGAGTAGAGCGGAGGAGAGAGGAGGAGAGAAGAGTAGAGCGGAGGAGAGAGGAGGAGAGAGGAGTAGAGCGGAGGAGAGAGGAGGAGAGAGGAGTAGAGCGGAGGAGAGAGGAGGAGAGAAGAGTAGAGCGGAGGAGAGAGGAGGAGAGAGGAGTAGAGCGGAGGAGAGAGGAGGAGAGAGGAGTAGAGCGGAGGAGAGAGGAGGAGAGAGGAGTAGAGCGGAGGAGAGAGGAGGAGAGAAGAGTAGAGCGGAGGAGAGAGGAGGAGAGAAGAGTAGAGCGGAGGAGAGAGGAGGAGAGAGGAGTAGAGCGGAGGAGAGAGGAGGAGAGAAGAACAGAGCGGAGGAGAGAGGAGGAGAGAGGAGTAGAGCGGAGGAGAGAGGAAGAGAGAAGAGTAGAGCGGAGGAGAGAGGAGGAGAGAAGAACAGAGCGGAGGAGAGAGGAGGAGAGAAGAGTAGAGCGGAGGAGAGAGGAGGAGAGAAGAACAGAGCGGAGGAGAGAGGAGGAGAGAAGAACAGAGCGGAGGAGAGAAGAGTAGAGCGGAGGAGAGAGGAGGAGAGAGGAGTAGAGCGGAGGAGAGAGGAGGAGAGAAGAGTAGAGCGGAGGAGAGAGGAGGAGAGAAGAGTAGAGCGGAGGAGAGAGGAGGAGAGAGGAGTAGAGCGGAGGAGAGAGGAGGAGAGAAGAGTAGAGCGGAGGAGAGAGGAGGAGAGAAGAGTAGAGCGGAGGAGAGAGGAGTAGAGAGGAGTAGAGCGGAGGAGAGAGGAGGAGAGAGGAGTAGAGCGGAGGAGAGAGGAGGAGAGAGGAGTAGAGCGGAGGAGAGAGGAGGAGAGAAGAGTAGAGTGGAGGAGAGAGGAGGAGAGAAGAGTAGAGCGGAGGAGAGAGGAGGAGAGAGGAGTAGAGCG
Organism: Oncorhynchus keta; assembly: GCF_023373465.1. Taxonomy (NCBI): domain Eukaryota; kingdom Metazoa; phylum Chordata; class Actinopteri; order Salmoniformes; family Salmonidae; genus Oncorhynchus; species Oncorhynchus keta. The sequence goes on along the minus strand of NC_068444.1, from coordinate 22,967,031 downwards.
GAGGAGAGAGGAGGAGAGAAGAACAGAGCGGAGGAGAGAGGAGGAGAGAGGAGTAGAGCGGAGGAGAGAGGAAGAGAGAAGAGTAGAGCGGAGGAGAGAGGAGGAGAGAAGAACAGAGCGGAGGAGAGAGGAGGAGAGAAGAGTAGAGCGGAGGAGAGAGGAGGAGAGAAGAACAGAGCGGAGGAGAGAGGAGGAGAGAGGAGTAGAGCGGAGGAGAGAGGAGGAGAGAAGAGTAGAGCGGAGGAGAGAGGAGGAGAGAAGAGTAGAGCGGAGGAGAGAGGAGTAGAGAGGAGTAGAGCGGAGGAGAGAGGAGGAGAGAAGAGTAGAGCGGAGGAGAGAGGAGGAGAGAGGAGTAGAGCGGAGGAGAGAGGAGGAGAGAAGAGTAGAGCGGAGGAGAGAGGAGGAGAGAAGAGTAGAGCGGAGGAGAGAAGAGGAGAGAAGAACAGAGCGGAGGAGAGAGGAGGAGAGAGGAGTAGAGCGGAGGAGAGAGGAGGAGAGAAGAGTAGAGCGGAGGAGAGAGGAGGAGAGAGGAGTAGAGCGGAGGAGAGAGGAGGAGAGAAGAGTAGAGCGGAGGAGAGAGGAGGAGAGAAGAGTAGAGCGGAGGAGAGAGGAGGAGAGAAGAACAGAGCGGAGGAGAGAGGAGGAGAGAAGAGTAGAGCGGAGGAGAGAGGAGGAGAGAAGAGTAGAGCAAGATAATGAGAAGTATAGAAGTAGAGAGATATGAAGAGGTGAAGCTTCACTCCTGCCTATAGGCTTCACTCCTTGGAGGCTGTGTTTGCCAACAGATCGGGGCTGGCTGCTCTTGACAGAAGGTCACAGGAAACAATGTGATAGGAACAATATGGTGAGCTGTGTGTGTGTGTGTGTGTGTGTGTGCGTGCGTGCGTGCGTGCGTGTGTGTTCACTACGGAGATAACTGCGTGGTGGCTGTGAGGTAGAGATGTGGAGCACACACACTGCCATTCTGTCTGCATGACACACACCACACACACATTAAGCCATCACATCTTGGACGAATTGACAAGAGATACGATGAGGCGATTCACAAAAACCTGTGTATGACTGCAGCAGCCTCAGTGCCAAAGGCAATCCCTCCTTTCTCTTTCTCCTGTCTCCTTTCTCCTGTCTCCTTTCTCCTGTCTCCTTTCTCCTTTCTCCTTTCTCCTTTGTCTTTCTCCTGTCTCCTTTCTCTTTCTCCTTTCTCCTTTCTCCTTTCTCTTTCTCCTGTCTCCTTTCTCCTTTCTCTTTCTCCTTTCTTCTTTCTCTTTCTCCTGTCTCCTTTCTCCTGTCTCCTTTCTCCTTTCTCTTTCTCCTGTCTCCTTTCTCTTTCTCCTTTCTCCTTTCTCTTGTCTTCTTTCTCCTTTCTCCTTTCTTCTTTCTCCTGTCTCCTGTCTCCTGTCTCCTGTCTCCTTTCTCCTTTCTCCTGTCTCCTTTCTCCTTTCTCCTGTCTCATTTCTCCTTTCTCCTTTCTCCTGTCTCCTTTCTCCTGTCTCCTTTCTCCTGTCTCCTTTCTCCTTTCTCCTGTCTCCTTTCTCCTGTCTCCTTTCTCCTGTCTCCTTTCCCCTGTCTCCTTTCTCCTGTCTCCTTTCTCCTGTCTCCTTTCTCCTGTCTCCTTTCTCCTTTCCCCTGTCTCCTTTCTCCTGTCTCCTTTCTCCTGTCTCCTTTCCCCTGTCTCCTTTCTCCTTTCTCCTGTCTCCTTTCTCCTGTCTCCTTTCTCCTGTCTCCTGTCTCCTTTCTCCTTTCCCCTTTCTCCTTTCTGTATGGCTCCCTTCTACTCCTCTTTTTTCTTTCAGTGCAGATATGATATTGCTATTCATACTACTATTACTGCTCTCTGTTCAGTCAAAGCAAACATCTGGAACTGACACACAACACATTTATCTTCCTTGGGATTTACTTAATGAAGTATGTCAAGTTAAATAAAGGTTATATAAAAAATAAAAGTAAACTTTATGTACTGGCATATGTGGATAAAATGACATATTATGATTTTCAATAGTTAAACAAAGCATATTGGATATGAACTCGGAATCCGGATTAAAATGTTAGTCCACAACCACATTGTCTGTCTGCTTGTCCTATGTAAAAAGTAGCTGTCGCATACTGTACATTATTTGCAGGTGCATATTGTACTTAACCAAGCCAGATCCATTTTCTGCCATAATTAAGAGCCGTTATGTAAATTTCTTTTATTATTTAGTATTTCATTACCCTTTTGAAAACATAGCCAAAAGTTAATAGGAAACTAGTTCTTTCAAAGACAGACATGGCCGTTACCACCCCTGTAGTCATCATGGGAATATGTCCCCCCACACTGAAAACCCCTTTATCTACACAAACAATTAAGAGTGTGAAATTCGAACACGCTGCGTTAAATAAGAAACCGCTTTTGTTACAAAGGAAACAAAGCCTGAGGAGAACGGAAAAAAACGAGTTTTCAGCCTTGAGAGAGAAAGACTTCCAAACCACACTGATACCCAGAATAATCACATTTTCCCTCAAATCCAGCTGGCTGGCACTGACAGTAGCACGTTTAAGACCGTCCACAGGCAGCCACAGGAGAGAGGCAGCACAAGAGGCTGTTCCTATCACAAACAGACACACTTCCTCAGTCTGCTGTGGAGCTCTGTAGCAGCCAGCCCACCCCACCCACTGTGTTCACCCCTGGTCTGGTCCACAGCAGCCCCTGGCATGGTGGGTGAGACCACCCCAACCGTCCAGCCTCTCAATGTGTTTGTTAACAGACACAGAGAGTCAATAATGACTTCCAACATTACTCCACAAATGAAGCTTCGCTCCTTTCCACCTTAAGAGAATGAGTAATCAAGAACGGGGGCCATTTGCAAACTGTCAGTCAAAAGGCGCTATCTTCCCGCCGAGGCTTCCTCCTCTAATACCAATTTAAATCATTCACGGGCCTTCCGCTGCTATTATTCAAAAGATCATAATAGTTTTCCTTGCGCCCAAAGCACAAAAAATCAATTATTTCCCCACAAAGACTTGAAAGTACTTAGCGCAGGGCTGCGAGAGAAAGCTGTGGGTTATATCAAATTGAAACTGCACTCATTACACAGCACACAATTAGTTACCTCTGGTCTGCGAGGCTCTTTAATTCCGAATGGCATATCTGTATTATTACAGAAACAAGCATGCAAATGCTATTGTTGGGGATTTAGAGAAATCAATAGGACAGTGTCGTGAGCGTTTGGTGGGCCGTCACTCAATCTTCTGCGGCCCAGAGATAAAGGTCTGAATTCAAATGAACGAATGCAGCCAGTGACATCACAAGTGACACCCAAAATAAAAGAGACGGCTCCATGATATATGTAATTATTCGCTGCACATTCACACTCTTTTTTTCCTCCTCATTGTATATACTTGTGTAACTGTGTTTCACATAAAGGGATTAAGAGTATTTTAATGAGAAACTGTAATTGTTTTTTCCCGCACTCTATGGATATGTGTGTGTGTGTGTGTGTGTGTGTGTGTGTGTGTGTGTGTGTGTGTGTGTGTGTGTGTGTGTGTGTGTGTGTGTGTGTGTGTGTGTGTGTGTGTGTGTGTGTGTGTGTGTGTGTGTGTGTGTGAGGAGGGAAGTGTGTTGTCTTCCATTCATCATAGACAGTGCATTTCCATTGAATGAATACTGTATTTTTTTCAGTTGCTAGGATTGTTGGTTTGAATTGAAAGTGAGGGAGTTGGAAAATGTTCTAAAGAAAACATACCACATGGAGTCCACATGAATAACATTGGGCACTGAAGACATATTGAACTAAAAGGCTTAAGAACAGATATTACCTGAAGTAGTATAATACCTGGCATTAACAAGGTCTTTCATCAATGTATCTGACATTTCAATGCAAGGGCTCTGCACTGTCCTGTTCTTCCTGCCTCTTGTCTGCAATGGAACATGTTCCATTGCAGACAATTACAGAAATCATTTAAACTCAGCAAACTACGAACAATAAGCTATTAATGGAAAAAGCTAATGCGAGAATAAGAGACAGAGAAAGTGCCTTCTCCTGGCTGACTTCACATGAGGACAGGTGAGAGCGAGGGCACGGCAGAGGGGTTGGTAGGGGGTCTGGAGGAGGAAGGAGTTAGGGGGTGGGGGTCACCTCTGGCTGAAGATGCCGTGACCTGTCACCCAGGTGATCCCCTTCCTGCTCAGACAACCTTTATGTGGTCAGAAGATGGATAACACTTACAAATGACTCCCTCCTTCCCCCCATATATCCCCTCCAAAGGAGCTGAATGTGTTTGCCTGCTAGCAGGGGAGGGTCAGATCCATACATTCCTCTCTCCAATAAACCCTCCATTCCACCCCACCTCCCACTACCCCACAACCTTGTCCCATCCCAAGTCACATTCCCCCCTCATGCCCCTGTACGAGTTTGGGGTGTCTCTCCTCTCTCATCCTCTCTCTCCTACTCTGTACTCTGATGCTCATTTTGGAATGAGAGCAATCACCAATATTCCTCTCTATTGAGTGAAAGAAAGACATGCCTTTCGTTCTGCAGGGATGAAGAGGAGCAGAATGCTGGGGAGGCAGAACATGCCCTTTGTTGGCCTTTCATTCTTCCCCTCTGTATCCTGGCTCCCCCTTTTCCACCCCTCTAACATTGGGACGAGAGGGGGAGGGGTGCTCATTCAACGTCGGTTAAACGTTTTCACAACAGCACAATGCCAGACCGAGATGGCAGGTGCAAGCCAGGGAGAGAGGGAGAGAGTCAGGGAAAGAGAGATGGAGGGAGAGCGAGATAGAGGGAGAGAGACAGAGACAGATAGAGAATGAGAGAGGCCAGCCTATTAAGTGCAGTAATCACTGCTAGGTTATTATCTAAGACCCAGGTGTCTGTACTTGACCCCATGGACCAGTGCCTTTAACCCACCCGGCCCTGGGCATGGACCCAGGTCCAGTAGTCTGGCTGTACTTAGCCCCAGCCAACCCCCCCCCATCTCTCTCTCTCCAGTAGTATCACAGAGACCAGCCCCACAATTGACGTCAGCAACCCCCGCCGGACCTGACCTGCTTACACCGAGCTAGTGCCTCAGCAGGCCTATCCTCAGACCTGTCCTGGACACACACACACTTATTGCACATACACACTTATTGCACATACACACACAGAACCCTGTGACACAAGTACGCTCATTAAGCATAGATGAGTACTCAAACATACAGTATACAAAAACACAAGATCCATGCACACACACACACAGACTCACACATGCAGAGCATATAATACACTGACAAGATAAACATTCAGACTCCCTCTCACATAATACGGACACACTCAAGCACACACACCCTGCCTTTCTCTGGAGTCAACCAAGTGAGATAAAGACCAGCAGGCTGGCTTAGAGGGGGGCTGCTTGGGGCTTCTGCCCCGTCATTCATCTGCTGCCAAGGAACACATTTCACAACGCCTAGTTGTGTATTCATTGTGATACATTGTGTGTGTGTGTGTGTGTGCGTGCGCGAGTGTGTGTGCGTACGTGTTTAAATTTTAGCATTGTATTATACTATGTGATGTACACTGTGTGGATTTATGGATTTTTGGCATTGTGTGAAATAGTGAGTTTTTGGATGTCTTTGTATGGAATGATAGCACAGTCACCCATCTTGCTATCTTATACAAGTGTGACCTTGTATAACATTAAGTACTACCCAGAACACACCTCTGCACAGTACTATACATATCCTTGAACCTTGAACGTCAGAAACAATATTATCTCTTCTAAGCAAACCTATACAAAAACATTGACAAAACATATTTTTGTTCATTTACTTGAACATTTGCAGGATGAAATTTCTTGAGATATGCACCATCTCGTTTTCAAGTCAAATCAAATTGTTTTGGTCACATACACATATTTTGCAGGAGTTATTGCAGGTGTAGCAAAATGCTTGTAATATCTTACAATTCACAACAATACACACAGATCTAGAAGATAATGGTAGATAAAATAAATAAAGATAAAATAAAGATAAAATAATGTAATTAAGAAATATAGAAATATTAGGACGAGCAATGTCGGAGTCGGGAGTAAAAATACAGTGCCTTGAACTTTGCGACCTTTTGCCTCATTTCAGGCTTCAAACATAAAGATATAAAACTGTATTTTTTTGTGAAGAATCAACAACAAGTGGGACGCAATCATGAAGTGGATTGACATTTATTGGATATTTCAAACTTTTTTAACAAATGAAAAACTGAAAATTGGGCGTGCAAAATTATTCAGCCCCCTTAAGTTAATACTTTGTAGCGCCACCTTTTGCTGCGATTACAGCTGTAAGTCGCTTGGGGTATGTCTATCAGTTTTGCACATCGAGAGACTGACATTTTTTCCCATTCCTCCTTGCAAAACAGCTCGAGCTCAGTGAGGTTGGATGGAGAGCATTTGTGAACAGCAGTTTTCAGTTCTTTCCACAGATTCTCGAGGGAGAGACTTTGACTTGGCCATTCTAACACCTGGATATGTTTATTTTTGAACCATTCCATTGTAGATTTTGCTTTATGTTTTGGATCATTGTCTTGTTGGAAGACAAATCTCTGTCCCAGTCTCAGGTCTTTTGCAGACTCCATCAGGTTTTCTTCCAGAATGGTCCTGTATTTGGCTCCATCCATCTTCCCATCAATTTTAACCATCTTCCCTGTCCCTGCTGAAGAAAAGCAGGCCCAAACCATGATGCTGCCACCACCATGTTTGACAGTGGGGATGGTGAGTTCAGGGTGATGGGCTGTGTTGCTTTTACGCCAAACATAACGTTTTGCATTGTTGCCAAAAAGTTCAATTTTGGTTTCATCTGACCAGAGCACCTTCTTCCACATGTTTGGTGGGTCTCCCAGGTGGCTTGTGGCAAACTTTAAATGACACTTTTTATGGATATCTTTAAGAAATGGCTTTCTTCTTGCCACTCTTCCATAAAGGCCAGATTTGTGCAATATACGACTGATTGTTGTCCTATGGACAGAGTCTCCCACCTCAGCTGTAGATCTCTGCAGTTCATCCAGAGGGACGGCCAGGTCTTTGTAGATTTGCAGTGGTCTGATACTCCTTCCATTTCAATATTATCGCTTGCACAGTGCTCCTTGGGATGTTTAAAGCTTGGGAAATCTTTTTGTATCCAAATCCGGCTTTAAACTTCTTCACAACAGTATCTCGGACCTGCCTGGTGTGTTCCTTGTTCTTCATGATGCTCTCTGCGCTTTTAACGGACCTCTGAGACTATCACAGTGCAGGTGCATTTATACGGAGACTTGATTACACACAGGTGGATTGTATTTATCATCATTAGTCATTTAGGTCAACATTGGATCATTCAGAGATCCTCACTGAACTTCTGGAGAGAGTTTGCTGCACTGAAAGTAAAGGGGCTGAATAATTTTGCACGCCCAATTTTTCAGTTTTTGATTTGTTAAAAAAGTTATCCAATAAATGTCGTTCCACTTCATGATTGTGTCCCACTTGTTGTTGATTCTTCACAGAAAAATACAGTTTTATATCTTTATGTTTGAAGCCTGAAATGTGGCAAAAGGTCGCAAAGTTCAAGGGGGCCGAACACTTTCGCAAGGCACTGTATATATATGTGATGGGCTATATAGACATTATAGACATTATGGACAGTATGTGGTTAGAATATTTAGTATATCTATAGAATACGTAAGATAGAATAGTATATATACTGTATACAGCAATAGGATGGCATTGACTAGAATACAGTATATACATAAAGTGACTTCGGAAAGTATTCAGACCCCTTGACTTTTCCACATTTTGTTACGTTACAACCTTATTATAAAATGGATTAAATACATAGAAATCCTCAGCAACCTACACACCATACCCCATAATGACGAAGCAAAAACAGATTATTTAAAATGTCGGCAAATTTATTACAAATTAAAAACAGAAATACCTTATTTACATAAGTAATCAGACCCTTTGCTATGAGACTCGAAATTGAGCTCGGGTGCATCCTGTTTCCATTGATCATCCTTGAGATGTCTCTACAACTTGATTGGAGTCCACCTGTAGTAAATTCTATTTATTGGACATGATTTGGAAAGGCACACACCTGTCTATATAAGGTCCCACAGTTGACAGTGCATGTCAGAGAAAAAACCAAGCCATGAAGTCAAAGGAATTGTCTGTAGAGCTCAGAGACAGGATTGTGTCGAGGCACAGATCTGGGGAAGGGTACTAAAAAACTTCTGCAGCGTTGAAGGTCCCAAAGAACACATTGGCCTCCATCATTCTTAAATGGAAGAAGCTTGGAACCACCAAGACTCTTCCTAGAGCTGGCCACTCAGCCAAACTGAGCAATCTGGGGAGAAGTGCTTTGGTCGGGGAGGTGACCAAGAACCACATGGTCACTCTGACAGCTCTAGAGTTCCTTTTTTCCAGAAGGACAACCATCTCTGAAGCACCCCACCAATCAGGCCTTTATGGTAGAGTGGCCAAATGGAAATCACTCCTCAGTAAAAGGCACATGAAAGCCCGCTTGGAGTTTCCCAAAGGGCACCTAAAGACTCAGACCATGAGAAACAAGATTCTCTGGTCTGATGAAACCAAGAATGAACTATTTGGCCTGAATGTCAAGCGTTGCGTCTGTAGGAAACCTGGCACCATCCCTACGGTGAAGCATGGTGGTGGTAGCATCATGCTGTGGGGATGTTTTTCAGCTGCAGGGATTGGGAGGCTAATCAGGACCGGGGCAAAGATGAACGGAGCAAGTACAGAGAGATCCTTGATGAAAACTTGGCCCAGCCAGAGCCCGGACTTGAACCCGATCAAACATCTCTGGAAAGACCTGAAAATATCTGTGCAGCAAAGCTCCCCATCTAACCTGACAGAGCTTGAGAGGATCTGCATAGAAGAATGGGAGAAACTACCCAAATACAGTTGTGTCAAGCTTGTAGCATCATACTCAAGAAGACTAGAGGCTGTAGTCACTGCCAAAGATGCTTCAACAAAGTACTGAGTTAAAACCTCTTAGGGAGGCTGTGAATTTTCGCAGCTTTTTGTTAAAAATCGCGCAACATTTCAGCGCCCTGCTATTCATGCCAGGAATATAGTATATGCATATGATTAGTATGTGTGGATAGAAAACACTCAGACGTTTCTAAAACTGGTTAAATCACGGCTGTGACTATAACAGAACGTGCGTTTCATCGAAAAGTGCAGGAAAATCTGATCACTGAAAATGGGAAAATATATCCATGCGCCGCTTCAACCAATTGTTAAAAGTGACCCACATTAAATGGGGTTGAGGTTGCAATACCTACAGCTTCCACACGATGTCAACAGTCTTGTCATTTGTCTCGGATTTGTTTCTTGGTCAAACCGAAACAAGGGAGCAGATTTCTTCCGGTCTCCGACAGGATGTTTTGGTTGAGAAATATCCGGACATGATTTCAATACGTGGAGCTAAAGAATATACATCGCCCTGTGATCATTTTGATAGATTATTAACGTTTACTAATACCTAAAGTTGCATTACAAAAGTATTTCGAAGTGTTTTGTGAAAGTTTATCGTCGACTTTTTTAATTTTTAAAAATGACGTTGCATTATCAAACTCAGTTTTTTCCTTGATTACACAGTCTTCATAGATCGATATCTAGGCTATATATGGACCGATTTAATCGAAAAAAAGACCCAAATAAATGTTTATGGGACATCTAGGAGTGCCAAGAAAGAAGCTCGTCAAAGGTAATGAATGTTTTATATTTTATTTCTGCGTTTTGGGTAGCGCCGGCTAACGCAAAATCTGTCGTGTTAGGTGACGTTGCAGTATTTTGTGGGTACATGCTATCAGATAATAGCTTCTCCTGCTTTCGCCGAAAAGCATTTTACAAATCTGACTCGGTGGATAGATTCACAACGAGTGTAGCTTTAATTCACTACCTTGAATGTGTATTTTAATGAAAGTTTAATGAAAGTTTGAGTTTTATCAAAAACTATAAGTGGCGCTCTGAAATTCCGCTGAGTGATGTTCCTTCATGGGAACTGTATTCTGCGTCATCGAGTCTGAATAGTTATGTAAATGTGATATTTTTTAGTTTGTACATTTTTTGCAAACATTTCTACAAACCTGTATTTTGTTTGCCATTTTGTTTGCCATTATGGGGTATTGTGTGTAGATTGATGAGGGGAATTAAAAAATGTAAAACATTTGTGGAAAAAGTAAAGGGGTCTGAATACTTTCCGAATGCACTGTATGAAATGAGTATAATAGTATGTAAACATTATTAAATTGACCAGTGATTCCATGTCTATGTACATAGGGCAGCAGCCTCTGAGGTGCAGGGTTGAGTAACCGGGTGGTAGCCGGCTAGTGACAGTGACTAAGGTCAGGGCAGGGTACTGGGTGGAGGCTGGCTTGTGATGGCTATTCAACAGTTTGATGGCCTTGAGATAGAAGCTGTTTTTCAGGCTCTCGTTCCAAGCTTTGATGCACCTGTACTGGCCTCGCTTTCTGGATGATATTGGGGTGAACAGGCCGTAACTCTGGTGGCTAAGGTCCTTGATGATTGTTTTGGTCTTCCTGTGACATCGGGTGCTGTAGATGTCCTGGAGGGCAGGCAGCGTACCACCCTCTGGAGAGCCCTGAGTTTGCGGGGGGAGCAGTTACCATACCAGGCGGTGATGCAGCCCAACAGGATGCTCTCAATGGTGCATTTGTAAAACTTTGTGAGGGTCTCAGGGGCCAAGCCAAATTTTTGTCAGCCTTCTGAGGATGAAGAGGCACTATTGCGCCTTCTTCACCACACTGTCTGTGTGGGTGGATCATTTCAGATCGTCAGGGATGTGTACACTGAGGAATTTGAAGCTTTTCACCTTGTCCACTGCGGCCCCGCCAATGTGAATGGGAGCATGCTCCCTCTGCTGTCTCCTGAAGTCCACGATCAGCTCCTTAATTTTGTTGACGTTGAGGTTATTTTCCTGGCACCACTCCACCAGGGCCCTCACCTCCTCCCTGTAGGCTGTCTCGTCATTGTTGGTAATTAGGCCTACTACTGTTGTGTATGCCAATTTGATGATTGAGTTGGAGGCGTGTGAGGCCACACAGCCATGGGTGAACAGGGAGTACAGGGATGGGTTGAGCATGCACCCTTGTGGGGTCTCTGTGTTGCGTATCAGCATAGTGGAGGTGTTGTTGATACTTAACTAGCCTCTCAAAGCACTCCATGATGACAGAAGTGAGTGCTACGAGGCAATAGTCATTTGGTTCAGTTACCTTTGCTTTCTTGGGTACAAGAACAGTGGTGGACATCTTAAAGCAAGTGGGGACAGACTGGAATAGGGAGAGATTGAATATATCTGTAAACACTCTAGCCAGCTGCTCAGCGCATGCTCTGAGGACGTGGCTTGGAATGCCATCTGGGCCGGTAGCCTTGGGAGGTTTAGCACCCTTAAATATCTTACCCACATCGGCCATAGAGAACGAGAGCCCACAGTCCTCGAGAGTGGCCCGCGTCGGTGGCGCTGTGCTATCCTCAAAGCAAGCGAAGAAGGTGTTTAGCTTGACCGGGAGCAAGACGTCGGTGTCCGTGATGTGGCTGGTTTTCCCTTCGTAATCCGTGATTGTCTGGAGTCCCTGCCACATACATCCTGTGTCTGAGCTGTTGAATTGCGACTCCACTATGTCTCTGTACTGACGTTTTACCTATTTGATTTCCTTACAAACTGCACTGTTTGTATTCAACCATATTCCCAGTCACTTTGCCGTGGTTAAATGCAGTGGTTCGCGCTTTCAGTTTTGCGTGACTGCTGCAATCTATCCACGGTTTTTGGTTTGGGTAGGTTTAGTCACAGTGGGAACAACATCCCCGATACACTTCATGATGAACTCAATCACCGTGTCCGTGTATACATCAATGTTATTCTCATTGGAAACGCGGAACAGATCCCAGTCCGCGTAATCAAAACAATCTTGAATCATGGATTTCAATTGGTCAGACCAGCGTTGAATAGACCTTAGCACGGGTACTTTCTGTTTGAGTTTCTGCCTATAGGAAGGGAGGAGGAGAATGGAGTTGTGATCTGATTTCCCAAAGGGAGGGTGGGGGAGGGCCTTGTAGCCATCCTGGAAGGGAGAGTAACAATGGTCGAGAGTTTTTGAAGCACCAATACTACAGGAAATGTGTTGATAGAATTTTGGTAGAGTTTTCCTCATATTTGCTTTGTTAAAGTCTCCAACTACAAAAAATGCAGCCTCAGGATATGTGGTTTCCAGTTTGCACCAAATCCAGTGTAGTTTCTTGAGGGCCGTCGTGGTTTCGGCTTGATGGGGAATATTCACGGCTGTGACAATAAACGTTGAGAATTCTCTTGGGTGGTAATAGGGTCAACATTTGATCGAGAGGTATTCTAAGTCGGGTGAACAAAAGGACTTGAGTTCCTGTACGTTATCACAATCACACCATAAGTAGTAAATCATGAAACATAAATCACAGCCTTTTTTCTTCCCAGAGAGTTCTTTATTCCTGTCTGTGTGATGGACCTAGATTCCAGCTGGCTGTATAGATGGGGACAGTATATCCGGAGAGAGCCATGATTCCGTGAAACAGAGTATGTTACAGTCCCTGATGTCTCTCTGGATGGAGATCCTCGCCCTGAGATCATCTACTTTATTGTCCAAGGACCGCATTTTAGCGGGTAATATACTCGTAAGTGGTGGATGGTGTGCACTAGAAGTCCTCTCTGAATACCTCTTCTCTGCCAGTGGGGTCTTGGAACAGCCTCTGGGATAAATTCAATTGCCTTGGGGGTAACCAACAAAGGATCCAATTCGGGAAAGTCGTATTTCTGTTTGGAATGCTGGTGAGTTACCGCCGCTCTGATATCCCAAAAATGTTTCTGGCTGTATGTAATAACACAAAAAAAATCTGGGCTAATAATGTAAGGAATAACCCACCAAAAAATGAAATACTTCAAAGTTGCTTAGGAGCTGGAAGCAGAGCTGCCGTGTCTGTCGGTGCCATCCGTGTACTCTGTCGACTATATCAAATTGTCCAAATAAGTGTAAAAAAATATATACATATACGTATATTAAAAACAACAATTTTCATTAACGGCATAAAAAAGTTGTTGTACAACTACTTATAGGCCTACAGCTAATAAAAACTACTGCTACAACTATTAATACAACTAATCAAACAAACTACCTATACTATATACATACAGTGCCTTGCAAAAGTATTCACCACCCTTGGCATTTTCCTATTTTGTTGCCTTACAACCTGTAATTTAAATGGATTTTTATTTGGATTTCATGTAATGGACATACACAAAATAGTCCAAATTTGTGAAGTGAAATTAAAAATACAACTTGTTTCAAAAATAAAATAAAAAGCGGATAAGTGGTGCGTGCTTATGTATTTACCCCCTTTCGTATGAAGCCCCTAAATAAGATCTGGTGCAACCAATTACCTTCAGAAGTCACATAATTAGTTCAATAAAGTCCACCTGTGTAAAATCTAAGTGTCACATGATCGGCAACACGACTAAGCAAGGCACCATGAAGACCAAAGGAGCTCTCCAAACAGGTCAGAGACAAAGTTGCATTGGATGGGAATTGTGGGAAGGAGCATGTTCGGGATGTGCGTCCTCCGCAGATGGTGGTCTTAGAGCTGCATAGCTACGTCACAATGCGACGTTTGTGGACTATGATTTGTGCTTTACTCCAACCTCATGATGTACCCTTGGAATTTTGTATTTGCAGGAAAAGGTAACATGTGGAATTGCTGACAAATTGAATTGTTTTAAGACAGTCATGCCATAGATAATTTAGCTATTTCATTTGGAATTTTATGGACCCCTGTAGGTATCAAAAAATAATATTAAAAAATGATTAGATGAAACACTGAATTTGGCCAAATTATTACTAGTCCATAGAAACACATTGAATAACATGTTCATACATGGTAAAACAGAAGCGACAAACCTTTTTGTGAAAATACAGATTTTCGGGATGTATCCAGGTCTGACAAACACCGCTGTAGCTCTGCCACCTTCCACTGCACATGCAGAAGGCCAACATTGGCAGACGTGGTGGATTGAGACACAGCCCATGCAGAAGGCCGACATTGGCAGATGTTGTGGATTGAGACACAGCCCATGCACAAAACTGATATCTCTAGCTTAAACAGACGGCTTTTGATTATGCTAATTAGATGGTCTCAATCAACTCTAGGGGAAATTTTAGTTGATACATCAAAAATAAAAATGGTTCCAACACAGTTGTGTTCTGTTTTTGAGTGACAGGCAATTTAGTGATGCATATATTTTGAATGATATGTCTTATAATTGCATTCAAGAATGATTCTGCAAAAAGTCTGTAATAAATGGCATCAAACTCGCAAAGTAAGATCTTGGTTGTGTTTTGGTAGATGATGTCACCATAGTCTAGGATAGGAAGCAGCAGTTGGGTTACTAAGGTATTTTTAATGAATACAGAAAAACAGTTCTGTATAGTAACCCAAGCTTACAATATAGTTACATTTTTCCAATGTAATCAATATAAAAAAGATAATTCAGAATCAATCCTCAAACCCAGATATTTCAAACAATCAACACTTTCAAGCGTTGTTACATCACATGAAATTTGATATTGCCAGCTGTGGAGTTTATTATTTTCCGTGTACCAAATAGCTTAATAATGGGCTTTGTTTGATTTAAAACCAAATTATTTGCTAGAAACTATTTTTGTAAAGTGTTAAAATCATCTGGGAGACTTGCATGTATCTGCTAAGTATTTTAACCTCATGTATAGAGCACTGTATCATTAGCGTATAAGTGAACGTGAATTCGGACAAATTAGTGGTAAGAAAAGGGGGGCCAATACTAAACCTTGAGGTACTCCTGTACTGAGACCAATAAGTTTATCTCCTTTTATGAAAACACATTGTTTTCTATTGCTAAGATATGAATGGAACCATTTTAGTGATCTGCAATGTCAAGACCCTGTCCTTGAGGTAAATGTAACCCTATGAGTGTCATCCCAGCCAACACCCACACAGACATACAGTCACAGACTCATCCCAGCCAGCACCCACAGACAGTTGTAAGATGCAGAAGGCAGCAGAAGGCCGGAGCAGAAGGTAGATGTTTTACGTGCCCCCAACCGATTGTGTTTTTTTGTTCATTTATCTGCATTGTTTGTAACTTACTTTTTTACTCTTTTTGTACATAATGTTGCTGCTACCATCTCTTATGACCGAAAATAACTTCTAGACATCAGGACTGCGATTACTCACCACAGACTAGCAGAATAATTGTTCTTCTTTCATGACTCTGACGAGCCGGAGGCGAAGGATGTACGGCTCCCTCGGGAACAGGCCCCGACCCCAGGGATCTGCGTGAGGAGGAGGCACAGAAAGAGAGGCCGGAGAGCGGGCTGCCTTCTGAGAAGTCGGAGGCATTCGAATAAACCCACACTTCTCTCAATTCTGCTAGCAAACATGCAACTACGAACGGGACATTAAAAACTGTAAAATATTATGCTTCACGGAGTCGTGGCTGAATGACGACAATATCGACATACAGCTGGCTTGTTATACAATGTACCGGCAGTATAGAACAGCAGCGTCTGATAAGACAAGGAGGCGGTCTATGTATTTTTGTAAACAACTGCTGGTGCACAATATCTAAGGAAATCTCGAGCTATTGCTCGCCTGAGGCTGCCAGAGGTGGCACTAACAAGAAAAGCAAACAAGAAAACGCTCACCCAGTAGCCGGGGACTTTAATGCAGGGAAACTTAAATCAATTTTACCAAATTTCTATCAGCATGTTAAATGTGCAACCAGAGGGAAAATAACTCTGGACCACCTATACTCCACACACAGAGATGCATACAAAGCTCTCCCTCGCTCTCCATTTGGCAAATCTGACCATAATTCCATCCTCCTGATTCCTGCTTACAAGCTAAATGAAAGCAGGAAGCACCAGTGAGTAGATCAATAAAAAAGTGGTCAGATGAAGCGGATGCTAAGCTACAGGACTGTTTTGCTAGCACATACTGGAAAATGTCCCAATGACAAGTCTGTCATTGGCTTCATCAATAAGTGTATCGATGACGTCGTCCCCACAGTGACCGTACATAAATACCCCAACCAGAAGACATGGATCACAGGCAGCATCCGCACTGAGCTAAAGGCTAGAGCTGCTGCTTTCAAGGAGCGGGACTCTAACCCGGAAGCTTATAAGAAATCCCGCTATGCCCTTTGACGAACCATCAAACACGCAAAGCACCAATACAGGACTAAGATCGAGTCGTACTACACCGGCTCTGACGCTTGTCGAATGTGGCAGGACCTGCAAACTATTACAGGCTACAAAGGGAAGCACAGCCGAGAGCTGCCCAGTGACACGAGCCTACCCGACGAGCTAAACTACAATCTATGCTCTCTTCGAGGCAAATAACACTGAAACAATAATAATAATAAATGCCATTTAGCTGACGCTTTTATCCAAAGCGACTTACAGTCATGTGTGCATACATTCTACGTATGGGTGGTCCCGGGAATCGAACCCACTACCCTGGCGTTACAAGCACCATGCTCTACCAACTGAGCCACAGAAGGACCACACACACTGAAACATGCATGAGAGCACCAGCTGTATTGGAAGACTGTGTGATCACGCTTTCCGCAGCCGATGTGAGTAAGACCTTTAGACAGGTCAACATTCACAAGGCCAGACAGAATACCAGGACGTGTACTGCGAGCATGCGCTGACCAACTAGCAAGTGTCTTCACTGACATTTTCAACCTCTCCCTGTCTGAGTTTGTAATACCAACATCTCTTAAGCAGACCACCATAGTCCCTGTGGCCAAAAACACTAAGGTAACCTGCCTAAATGACTACCAACCCGTAGCACTCACGTCTGAGCCATGAAGTGCTTTGAAAGGCTGGTCATGGCTCACATCAACACCATCATCCCAGAAAGCCTAGACTCACTCCAATTTGCATAACGCCCCAACATATCCACAGATGATGCAGTCTCTATTGCACTCCACACTGCCCTTTCCCACATGGACAAAAATAACACCTATGCGAGAATGCTATTCATTGACTACAGCACAGCGTTCAACACCATAGTACCCTCAAAGCTCATCAATAAGCTAAGGTCCCTGGGACTAAACACGTCCCTCTGCAACTGGATCCTGGACTTCCTGACGGGCCGCCCTCCCAGGTGGTAAGGGTAGGTAACAACACATCTGCCGCGCTGATCCTCAACACAGGGGCCCCTCATGGGTGCATGCTCAGTCCTCTCCTGTACTCCCTGTTCACTCATGACTGCACGACTCCAACACCATCATTAAATTTGCAGATGACAGTGGTAGGCCTGATCACCGACAACAACAAGACAGCCTATAGGGAGGAGGTCAGAGACCTGGCCGTGTGGTGCCAGGACAACAACCTCTCCCTCAACGTGATCAAGACAAAGGAGATGATTGTGGACTACAGGAAAAAGGTGACCGAGCATTCCCATTCTCATCGACGGGGTTGCAGTGGAGCAGGTTAAAAGCTTCAAGTTCCTTGGTGTCCACATCACCAACAAACTAACATGATCCAAGCACACCATGACAGTCGTGAAGCGGGAACCACAAAACCTATTCTCCCTCAGTAGACTGAAAAGATTTGTCATGGGTCCTCAGATCCTCAAAAGGTTTTACAGCTGCACCATTGAGAGCATCCTGACTGGTTGTATCACTGCCTGGTATGGCAACTGCTCTGCCTCCGACCGCAAGGCACTACAGACGGTAGTGCATCACTGGGGCCAAGCTTCCTGCCATCCAGGACCTCTATACCAAGCGGTGTCAGAGGAAGGCCCTAAAAATGGTCAAAGACTCCAGCCACCCTAGTCATAGACTGCTCTCTCTGCTAGCACACGGCAAACGGTACCGGAGCGCCAAGTCTTGATCCAAGAGGCTTCTAAACAGCTTCTACCCCCAAGCCATAAGACTCCTGAACATCTAGTCAAATGGCTACCCAGACTATTTGCATTGCCCTCCCCCTCTCCACACCACTGCCACTCTCTGTTGTCATCTATGCATAGTCACTTTAATAACTCTACCTACATGTACATACTACCTCAACTAACCAGTGTCCCCGCACATTAACTCTGTACCAGCACCCCCCTGTATATATTGTTGTTTTACTGCTGCTCTCTAATTACTTGTTCCTTTTATCTCTTATTCTTATCCATATTTTTTAAAACTGCACTGTTGGTTAGGGGCTCGTAAGTAAGCATTTCACTGTAAGGTCTACCTGTTGTATTCGGCGCATGTGACTAATACAATTTGATTTGATTTGACAGCCACAGAGCTGACTCACATACATAACCACTCATGCTCAGTTTGAGAGAATGAACTATTCATGGGAAACATTGTCTTGAGGAAATCTAAATATATCATGATGTACAATTCTTCTTCTTCAAAATAAACTTTCCTGGAAAATCTCCCTCTTCTATGTGACCGATCGACAACACTTGAAGCCGAGTGACAATGCTATGCTCAAAGGTTGTGAAAAAGTAACAGCCAGTTTCTTATATCAAATGAGGGAGTTTTGTTTGTCCAATGTACCAGTATATCACTTGACACTATGGTCACTATCTCAGATAGCATCAATGGCACAGAACTATCAGTGGTGAGATGAGGGCAGTGGAAGGCAGGCCCCTAAATGGCAGGTAATCCAAGACAAAAACAAGTAGGCAGCCAGTACAATGCAGAAAACTTTTGGAAAATATTTCCAGATAAAATATACAATGACAACGTATAACAAGGAACCGATCAGCCTATAGTGTATACCGTCAGGACACACAACTGCTGTCAGTCAAACACCCTCACCTCAGGTGCCCTTTTCTCACAGTCAGACCTATTTGGTTGTAGGTGCCCAGTCCTGGATCAGCATTCTTGTGGTAACGCATCAAGAGGATCGACTACACATCAGCCCGAAGCAGGAACATACCATGAAAACAAGGCGAGGTGTGTGATAGGGCACTGACGCCATCGCTCCGGGATACCATCACCACGGAGACTCCGCCCTGGCAGTCAGGTGTCAAAACAACAGAGCTGGCGCATGCTGCCACGCTTCCTGGGCGGCTGGTGCAAGGTTCAACCCAAACAGTAGACTGTTAAAGTGTAGACGCCCCTGACTGATCCACACACAGCCTGCTGAGGCTGAGACGCTCTAGGCACTGTGTTCTTGTTCTCACACAGCACTGTGCTGTCTGTCAGAGCGGGAAGATCATAATAATTACCCCATTATGTAAGATGGTTCTGTTGACATCACACCCCTGGATCACCTTTCCTTGACGGTGGCACAAACAAATATGCCTAAGCATTTGCTCTTAATAAGCTGTTTAAATCTGTGCTCCCAATAAAAAACCTATCCATGATGAAATTACCTTGTAGTACTTGAATATAATAGACTGAAAAAATATATAAATGCAACATGTAAAGTGTTGTTCATGAGCTGAAACAAAAGATCCCAGAAAATGTCCATATGCACCAAAAGCTTATTTCTCTAAAATGTTGTAAACAAATGTGTTTACATCCCAGTTAGTGAGCATTTTATTTTGCCAAGAAAATCCATCCACCTGACAAGTGTGGCATATCAAGAAGCTGATTAAACAGCATGATCATTAAACAGGTGCACCTTGTGCTGGGGACAATAAAATGACACTTTAAAATGTGCAGTTTTGTCACACAGCCAAATTGGCAGTACGTCCAACCGGCCTCACAACCACTGACCACGTGTAACCACGCTAGCCCAGGACTACCACATCTGGCTTCTTCACCTGCGGGATCGTCTGAGGGGAGGTTGGAGGCGGGGTTTTGAGGAGTATTTCTGTCTGTAACAGAGCCATTTTGTGGGGAAAAACTCATTCTGATTGGCTGGGCCTGGCTCCCCAGTGGGTGGGAATGGCTGCCAAGTGGGTGGGCCTATGCCCTCCCAGGCCCACCCATGGCTGCACCCCTGCCCAGTCATGTGAAATCCATAGAGTAGGGCCTAATTTATTTATTTCAATTGACTGATTTCCTTATATGAACTGTAACTCAGTCAAGTCTTTGAAATTGTTGCATGTTGCGTATATATACTTTTTTCAGCATAATTTAACTAGTGTTAGGTCATTTGTTTTCATGGCGAGGAGGTTACTTTTGTTATTCTTAACTCATGTATATTCAATCAATGTCACGCCCTGACCTTAGAAATCCTTATTATTCTCTACGTTTGGTTAGGTCAGGGTGTGATTCGGGTGGGAAATACTATGTTTTCTATTTCTTTGATTTTGGCCGAGTGTGATTGGGGATCATATTTAAGTTGTCATTTTCCTTTTGGTTTTTGTGGGATATTGTTTTCTGTTTAGTTTCTTAGCCTTACAGAACTGTGTGCGTTTTTTTTGTGTGTGTGTGGGGGGGGTTGTATAGTTGCTGTTTGGCGCTACGGAGCTTTACATTTCGTTGTTTTTTGTGGGGGGTTCTTTGTATAGTTGCTGTTTAGCGCTGCGGAGCTTTACATTTCGTAGTTTTTTTTTTGGGGGTTCTTTGTATAGTTGCTGTTCAGCGCTACGGAGCTTTACATTTCGTTGTTTTTTTTGGGGGGTTTCTTTGTATAGTTGCTGTTTAGCGCTACGGACCTTTACATTTCGTTGTTTTATGGTGGGGGGGTTCTTTGTATAGTTGCTGTTTAGCGCCACGGAGCTTTACATTTTGTTGTTTTTTTTGGGGGTTCTTTGTATAGTTGCTGTTTAGCGCTACGGAGCTTTACATTTCGTTGTTTTTTTTTTGGGGGTTCTTTGTATAGTTGCTGTTTAGCGCTACGGAGCTTTACATTTCGTTGTTTTTTTTTTTTTTTTGGGGGTTCTTTGTATAGTTGCTGTTCAGCGCTACGGACCTTTACATTTCGTTGTTTTTTTGGGGGTTCTTTATATAGTTGCTGTTTAGCGCTACGGAGCTTTACATTTCGTTGTTTTTGTGGGGGGTTCTTTGTATAGTTGCTGTTTAGCGCTGCGGAGCTTTACATTTCGTAGTTTTTTTTGGGGGTTCTTTGTATAGTTGCTGTTCAGCGCTACGGAGCTTTACATTTCGTTGTTTTTGGTGGGGGGGGTTCTTTGTATAGTTGCTGTTTAGCGCTACGGAGCTTTACATTTCGTTGTTTTTTTGGGGGGTTCTTTGTATAGTTGCTGTTTAGCGCTACGGACCTTTACATTTCGTTGTTTTATGGTGGGGGGTTCTTTGTATAGTTGCTGTTTAGCGCCACGGAGCTTTACATTTTGTTGTTTTTTTGGGGGGTTCTTTGTATAGTTGCTGTTTAGCGCTACGGAGCTTTACATTTCGTTGGTTTTTTTGGGGGGTTCTTTGTATAGTTGCTGTTTAGCGCTACGGAGCTTTACATTTCGTTGTTTTTTTTTTTTGGGTTCTTTGTATAGTTGCTGTTCAGCGCTACGGACCTTTACATTTCGTTGTTTTTTTGGGGGTTCTTTGTATAGTTGCTGTTTAGCGCTACGGAGCTTTACATTTCGTTGTTTTTTTGGGGGTTCTTTGTATAGTTGCTGTTTAGCGCTACGGAGCTTTACATTTCGTTGTTTTTTGGTGGGGGGTTCTTTGTATAGTTGCTGTTTAGCGCTACGGAGCTTTACATTTCGTTGTTTTTTTTGGGGGGGGGGGTCTTTGTATAGTTGCTGTTTAGCGCTACGGAGCTTTACATTTCGTTGTTTTTTGGTGGGGGGTTCTTTGTATAGTTGCTGTTTAGCGCTACGGAGCTTTACATTTCGTTGGTTTTTTGGGGGGTTCTTTGTATAGTTGCTGTTTAGCGCTACGGAGCTTTACATTTCGTTGTTTTTTTGGGGGGGTTCTTTGTATAGTTGCTGTTCAGCGCTACGGAGCTTTACATTTCGTTGTTTTTTTGGGGGTTCTTTGTATAGTTGCTGTTCAGCGCTACGGAGCTTTACATTTTGTTGTTTTTTGGTGGGGGGTTCTTTGTATAGTTGCTGTTCAGCGCTACGGAGCTTTACATTTCGTAGTTTTTGGGGGGTTCTTTGTATAGTTGCTGTTTAGCGCTACGGAGCTTTACATTTCGTTGTCTTTTGGTGGGGGGGGGGGTTCTTTGTATAGTTGCTGTTTAGTGCTACGGAGCTTTACATTTCGTTGTTTTTTGGTGGGGGGTTCTTTGTATAGTTGCTGTTTAGCGCTACGGAGCTTTACATTTCGTTGTATTTTGGTGGGGGGTTCTTTGTATAGTTGCTGTTTAGCGCTACGGAGCTTTACATTTCGTTGTTTTTTTGGGGGGGTTCTTTGTATAGTTGCTGTTCAGCGCTACGGAGCTTTACATTTTGTTGTTTTTTGGTGGGGGGTTCTTTGTATAGTTGCTCTTCAGCGCTACGGAGCTTTACATTTGGTTGTTTTTTTTGGGGGGTTCTTTGTATAGTTGCTGTTCAGCGCTACGGCGCTTTACATTTCGTTGTTCTTTTTTGGGGGGTTCTTTGTATAGTTGCTGTTCAGCGCTACGGAGCTTTACATTTTGTTGTTTTTTGGTGGGGGGTTCTTTGTATAGTTGCTGTTCAGCGCTACGGAGCTTTACATTTTGTTGTTTTTTGGTGGGGGGTTCTTTGTATAGTTGCTGTTCAGCGCTACGGAGCTTTACATTTTGTTGTTTTTTGGTGGGGGGTTCTTTGTATAGTTGCTGTTTAGCGCTACGGAGCTTTACATTTTGTTGTTTTTTGGTGGGGGGTTCTTTGTATAGTTGCTGTTCAGCGCTACGGAGCTTTACATTTCGTTGTTCTTTTTTTTGGGGGTTCTTTGTATAGTTGCTGTTCAGCGCTACGGAGCTTTACAATTTGTTGTTTTTTGGTGGGGGGTTATTTGTATAGTTGCTGTTCAGCGCTACGGAGCTTTACATTTTGTTGTTTTTTGGTGGGGGGGGTTCTTGGTATAGTTGGTGTTCAGCGCTACGGAGCTTTACATTTTGTTGTTTTTTGGTGGGGGGTTCTTTGTATAGTTGCTGTTCAGCGCTACGGAGCTTTACATTTCGTTGTTTTTTTGGGGGGTTCTTTGTATAGTTGCTGTTCAGCGCTACGGAGCTTTACATTTTGTTGTTTTTTGGTGGGGGGTTCTTTGTATAGTTGCTGTTCAGCGCTACGGAGCTTTACATTTTGTTGTTTTTTGGTGGGGGGTTCTTTGTATAGTTGCTGTTCAGCGCTACGGAGCTTTACATTTTGTTGTTTTTTGGTGGGGGGGTTCTTTGTATAGTTGCTGTTCAGCGCTACGGAGCTTTACATTTTGTTGTTTTTTGGTGGGGGTTCTTTGTATAGTTGATGTTTAGCGCTACGGAGCTTTACATTTTGTTGTTTTTTGGTGGGGGGTTCTTTGTATAGTTGCTGTTCAGCGCTACGGAGCTTTACATTTTGTTGTTTTTGGTAGGGGGTTCTTTGTATAGTTGCTGTTCAGCGCTACGGAGCTTTACATTTTGTTGTTTTTTGGTGGGGGGTTCTTTGTATAGTTGCTGTTTAGCGCTACGGAGCTTTACATTTTGTTGTTTTTTGGTGGGGGGTTCTTTGTATAGTTGCTGTTCAGCGCTACGGAGCTTTACATTTTGTTGTTTTTTGGTAGGGGGGGGGGTTCTTTGTATAGTTGCTGTTCAGCGCTACGGAGCTTTACATTTAGTTGTTTTTTGGTGGGGGGGTTCTTTGTATAGTTGCTGTTTAGCGCTACGGAGCTTTACATTTTGTTGTTTTTTGGTGGGGGGTTCTTTGTATAGTTGCTGTTCAGCGCTACGGAGCTTTACATTTTGTTGTTTTTTGGTGGGGGGTTCTTTGTATAGTTGCTGTTCAGCGCTACGGAGCTTTACATTTTGTTGTTTTTTGGTGGGGGGGTTCTTTGTATAGTTGCTGTTCAGCGCTACGGAGCTTTACATTTAGTTGTTTTTTGGTGGGGGGTTCTTTGTATAGTTGATGTTTAGCGCTACGGAGCTTTACATTTTGTTGTTTTTTGGTGGGGGGTTCTTTGTATAGTTGCTGTTCAGCGCTACGGAGCTTTACATTTTGTTGTTTTTTGGTAGGGGGGTTCTTTGTACAGTTGCTGTTCAGCGCTACGGAGCTTTACATTTAGTTGTTTTTTGGTGGGGGGTTCTTTGTATAGTTGCTGTTTAGCGCTACGGAGCGTTACATTTTGTTGTTTTTTGGTGGGGGGTTCTTTGTATAGTTGCTGTTCAGCGCTACGGAGCTTTACATTTTGTTGTTTTTTGGTGGGGGGGGGGTTCTTTGTATAGTTGCTGTTTAGCGCTACGGAGCTTTACATTTTGTTGTTTTTTGGTGGGGGGTTCTTTGTATAGTTGCTGTTCAGCGCTACGGAGCTTTACATTTTGTTGTTTTTTGGTGGGGGGTTCTTTGTATAGTTGCTGTTCAGCGCTACGGAACTTTACATTTTGTTGTTTTTTGGTGGGGGGTTCTTTGTATAGTTGATGTTTAGCGCTACGGAGCTTTACATTTTGTTGTTTTTTGGTGGGGGGTTCTTTGTATAGTTGATGTTTAGCGCTACGGAGCTTTACATTTTGTTGTTTTTTGGTGGGGGGTTCTTTGTATAGTTGCTGTTCAGCGCTACGGAACTTTACATTTTGTTGTTTTTTGGTGGGGGGTTCTTTGTATAGTTGATGTTTAGCGCTACGGAGCTTTACATTTTGTTGTTTTTTGGTGGGGGGTTCTTTGTATAGTTGCTGTTCAGCGCTACGGAGCTTTACATTTTGTTGTTTTTGGTGGGGGGTTCTTTGTATAGTTGCTGTTTAGCGCTACGGAGCTTTACATTTTGTTGTTTTTTGGTGGGGGGTTCTTTGTATAGTTGCTGTTCAGCGCTACGGAGCTTTACATTTTGTTGTTTTTTGGTGGGGGGGGTTCTTTGTATAGTTGCTGTTCAGCGCTACGGAACTTTACATTTTGTTGTTTTTTGGTGGGGGGGTTCTTTGTATAGTTGATGTTTAGCGCTATGGAGCTTTACATTTTGTTGTTTTTTGGTGGGGGGTTCTTTGTATAGTTGCTGTTCAGCGCTACGGAACTTTACATTTCGTTGTTTTTTGGTGTTCATTTAATAAAGTGCGATGAACACTTTCCACGCTGCGCTTTGGTCTCATTCAATTGACGACGGACGTAACAATCAAGCAATCATATCATTTACAGGTTGATTGTATGAGCCTCTAATGTCAGGACCAAAACAAGATTTATTCTCTGAAATGTTATATATTTGTTATATGAATGATTATCATGTATTTTCAGCATGGTGGTAACTGTTGTATGGGGTCAGAAATAACAATAACCAGTACAGCTGTTGTATCCTTCCTCCTGACATTGTAGCAATGATGCCACCTGTTTCACCTTCTCTCTCAGCACAGCTCACACTCTCCTTTACCCATCCACCTCTCACCGTTCGCCTCCCCTCCTCCCTCCCTCCTTACCCCCCTCCTCACCACACTCCCTCCTCATCTCTCCCCCCACCCCTCCCTGGGTTTGATCGATGTCCCTGTGAACATGAAACTTCCATTAAATCTCAGGCGGGGGAGACTATCACAGAGATCCCTTACTGCTCCCGGTCCCTCTTTGCCATGAACACAAACCTATAAATATTGCATTTCCTATATATATTTATTTAGGGGAGGGATATCAGTGTTGTGTGTAATGCAATATGATCAACTTTATTCTGCAGGGGGGCTGGCCTCATTTTTATTGGAGTATCGTCCGAATGTCCAGAGTCAATGGGGAACCTGAGAGAGTTCTGGAAAAGTTCAGCCAACCAGCTATCATCGTTAGCCTAATTGAGGCTATAAATCCCATGATTCTTCCAATAGCTGAGATGTCATATGCTATTAGCATAGGCAAATCAGGTTACATCTTCCTCAACTGTGGCTTGACAAGTAGACAACCGAGCAGACCATGACTTCTCTTTGTCTCTCTAAGTTCCTTTCTTTAGCCCACTTTAGAGCTCACAGTTTCTATTCTGTGCCCAGATAATAAAGACAGCTCAAGTAACACACAACATATTTATCAGAGGTCTATTAGCATGAAGTTTCCTTTAGGCTTCTCTCACCTTTCCCAACCCCAACTCAAAGGTTGCTGTCGTCAAAGAACAGAGGGGTGTAATTCTAAGTGTCACAAAGATTGTTATTCTCAGAGCGTGTCTGAACAGTCACGACACACTGACACCATGCTTCTGAAATGTTATAACCTTCAAATGGAGAGCACAAGGGGAAAACCCTGTGGATATTGAATGAGAGGTGGTGTTTTTTTTCTCTCAGAGTTGGCAGTTTACTTTGGATTGGCGTGAGGGGATTAGAGGAAGCATTCCTGTGTAATTAGTGACGGCTGTTCTGCCAGTGACACACACACAGCTGAGTGACACATCTCGTTGTGGACCCGGAGCTTAGCCCCGCCCCCAGGCAAGGCCCCCTGTCTCCCTCTGGTCTGCCAGCTGAACCACCTGCAGCACTACATAATATCTTTGGATTATACAACTGTTAGCCTAGCGCTCACTGCTGGGAGCAGGCTAATCCAATAGCTAGCTGCAGGATACTACATTGAATGTATCATCTCAGTCTAAGTGTTTCAAACCCTATATGGGAGTGAATGGTTGTTCAATATTGACATTTGAGGAAATATGGTCTAACTGGTTTTCCTGGTGTTCCTGTAAGTTTGTAAAGATTTTTGGGCTGAGTTGACCACTGGAGTGCTCTGTTCTCTTGGATTTGCCATTCGGTTGCTCAGTCATATCTGTCCCACAACCACTGAGGGGAATGATGTCATCCGGACTGTTTCAGACAGACAGACAGACAGACAGACGGACGGACGGACAGAGAGGAGAGAAAGAGAGAGAGAGCGAGAGAGAGATATTTAAGAGAGAGAGGGAGAGAGAGGGGGGGATATTTGAGAGAGGGAGAGAGAGATATTTGAGAGAGCGAGAGAGAGAGAGAGAGAGAGACAGAGAGAGAGAGAGAGGGAGAGAGAGAGAGAGATATTTGAGTGAGAGAGAGGGAGAGAGAGAGAGATATTTGAGAGAGAGAGATATTTGAGGGAGAGAGAGAGAGATATTTGAGAGAGAGAGATATTTGAGAGAGAGAGAGAGAGAGAGAGAGAGAGAGAGAGAGAGAGAGATATTTGAGAGAGAGAGAGAGAGAGAGAGAGAGAGAGAGAGAGAGAGAGAGAGAGATAAGAGAGAGAGAGAGAGAGGGGGAGATTTGAGAGAGAGAGAGAGAGAGAGAGAGAGAGAGAGAGAGAGAGAGAGAGAGATATTTGAGAGAGAGAGAGAGAGGGGGGGATATTTGAGAGAGAGAGAGAGAGAGAGAGAGAGAGAGAGAGAGAGAGAGAGAGAGAGAGAGAGAGAGAGCGAGGATATTTGAGAGAGAGAGAGAGGGAGAGAGAGATATTTGAGAGAGAGAGAGGGAGAGAGAGGGGAGAGAGAGAGATATTTGAGCGAGAGAGAGAGAGAGATATAGTCTGAATCGTAGGTCTGCTGTTGAATTTTTTAAACACAACAGAAACATTGAAAATCTCCTTCCAAGAACGCAGCGTCCTGTGACTGACCCAAACATAATGGGAAGTGTCTCGCTCTCTCACTGTCAGACAAGTGCTGCTCCTGTCATTCTTGAAAAGGGAGTCTTCAGTCCACCTTTATTTCATATTTTTCTGTTACTTTCTCATCTCTTTCTCAGTCTGTTTTTTAAAATTAATTATTATTTTATTTATTTATTTGTAAAGTGTACTGAGGCTTTTATTAAATAAATTGTGATTTGATTAGACTTGCTCTTTTCACTCATTGCATCCTTTATTTTACATTTACATTTACATTTAAGTCATTTAGCAGACGCTCTTATCCAGAGCGACTTACAAATTCTGCTATTAATCTGACTTGCCTAGTTAAATAAAGGTATTGATCGTTGTTTATATGTTGTAAATTAGAAAAAGAGGAGAACATGAAATTCTTTGTATATGTGAATGACTCAAGGTTTTACCTTGAGATGTTATGAGGCCTGTTCAGAGCCGTCAATGTCTGTGAGTGAGCCATGTAAATAAAGGCCTTTTCATTGATTCACAGACGCACTAATACCAATACATAAAAAAAGACTTGTAAGAAGAAAACATAGAAATAAATATTTTAAGAACTGTTTACAAATCTCATATAACAAAGAAAACCTAAATACAGAAGTTATTGGTTCAAGTTAGTCCTCCTCATATACTAACCATATATTTGATGTGAGAAAATGATTAAGCAATGCACAACTAGCAGCAAACTATCACTTGAAGTGCGGGAATTGGATTAAGCTCATTTGACGTGGAGTGTTTGTGTAAAGTTTCTGGTGCAAGGATACATCAGCTGTTTCTGAGAAGCTGAGCACTCCCTTTCAGACGGTGAACATGTGTATTGGAGGAAGGTACTGAGAGAAGAGGGGAGGAGAGGAACGTAACAGCACACTGGGGACAACAAACAAGCACACAAGGAAAGCACTAAACTAAACAGATGAACTGCAGGGAGGGAGGGGGCAGACCTACAGGAAAGACAGGGTTATTCCACCACATCTCTCCCCTTCCCCTTTCCCCTCCCTCTCCTCTCCAAATCCAGTCTAAGCTGCCCGTGGAAGGCAGGTCAGAGAGAAGTGGGTAAAATCTCTCCAGGTGATGGTGATTTTCTCCAGTACCCCCACCCTCTATCCAAACTCATCTGTAAGGGTTTAACGCCTGTAAGGTAGGTGGGCTGCCACGGTCAGTTAGCTTACCATTACCATCTCTTAAGGGGCGCTAATGAAGTGCTAATTGTCTGAGTGGCCAGTGGAGGCTTTACTGTAAAGCCTCGGGTACACAGGTAGGAATGTCTACTGCTAGCCGTCCGTGATTACTTAGAACCTCTTAACAGGGTCTCCTGTTTCCACTGGGTAGAGAGGACACAACAGGCCCAACAGTGGTGGAGCTCAGTTCTTATGTGTTAGATTAGGGCCTGGCCCAGACAGTGGAGCTCAGATCTTATGTGTTAGATTAGGGCCTGGCCCAGACAGTGGAGCTCAGATCTTATGTGTTAGATTAGGGCCTGGCCCAGACAGTGGAGCTCAGATCTTATGTGTTAGATTAGGGCCTGGCCCAGACAGTGGAGCTCAGATCTTATGTGTTAGATTAGGGCCTGGCCCGGACAGTGGAGCTCAGATCTTATGTGTTAGATTAGGGCCTGGCCCGGACAGTGGAGCTCAGATCTTCTGTGTTAGATTAGGGCCTGGGCCGGACAGTGGAGCTCAGATCTTCTGTGTTAGATTAGGGCCTGGGCCGGACAGTGGAGCTCAGATCTTCTGTGTTAGATTAGGGCCTGGGCCGGACAGTGGAGCTCACATCTTCTGTGTTAGATTAGGGCCTGGCCCAGACAGTGGAGGAGCTCACATCTTCTGTGTTAGATTAGGGCCTGGCCCAGACAGTGGAGGAGCTCACATCTTCTGTATCAGGCAGGAGAAACTCTCAACGATAGAACTCATTTTCTGCTTCCTTCTCTCCTTTTGCTTTCCAAATGGAAGGATAGGCAGTGAGTGAGTAAGGCCTGGGGAAACTCATGTAGCTGCTGGAGGTATTTCCTGGATAGTTTGTACATTTCCTAGCTGTTGGGGTATTCTAAGGTGTTAATTTTAAACATGCTGTAGGACTTTTCAGAGATGTTCTACAAGAACACACGATTCACGTAAAAACACCTGCATCCTAGGGTGATACAGGCCAAAATGCACTACAATCCAAATGGTGCCATACAATTCATACATTAACAAACAACACAACATAGGCAACAAAGAGAGAGAGGGAGAAATAGGGAGCAGAGAGAAAAGAGGGAGTAGGCAACAAAGAGATGAGAGGGAGGAGTAGGGAGCAGAGAGAAGAGAGAGAGGAGTAGGGAGCAGAGAGAGAGGAATAGGGAGCAGAGAGAAGAGGGAGGAGTAGGGAGCAGAGAGAAAAGAGGGAGGAATAGGGAGCAGAGAGAAGAGAGGGAGGAATAGGGAGCAGAGAGAAGAGAGGGAGGAGTAGGGAGCAGAGAGAAGAGAGGGAGGAGTAGGGAGCAGAGAGAAGAGAGGGAGGAATAGGGAGCAGAGAGAAGAGAGGGAGGAATAGGGAGCAGAGAGAAGAGAGGGAGGAGTAGGGAGCAGAGAGAAGCGAGGGAGGAGTAGGGAGCAGAGAGAAGAGAGGGAGGAATAGGGAGCAGAGAGAAGAGAGGGAGGAATAGGGAGCAGAGAGAAGAGAGGGAGGAGCAGAGAGAAGAGAGGGAGGAGCAGAGAGAAGAGAGGGAGGAGTAGGGAGCAGAGAGCAGAGAGAAAAGAGGGAGGAGTAGGCAACAAAGAGAAGAGAGGGCGGAGTAGGGAGCAGAGAGAAAAGAGGGAGGAGTAGGGAGCAGAGAGAAGAGAGGGAGGAGTAGGGAGCAGAGAGAAGAGAGGGAGGAATAGGGAGCAGAGAGAAGCGAGGGAGGAGTAGGGAGCAGAGAGAAGAGAGGGAGGAATAGGGAGCAGAGAGAAGAGAGGGAGGAATAGGGAGCAGAGAGAAGAGAGGGAGGAATAGGGAGCAGAGAGAAGAGAGGGAGGAGTAGGGAGCAGAGAGAAGAGAGGGAGGAGCAGAGAGAAGAGAGGGAGGAGTAGGGAGCAGAGAGAAAAGAGGGAGGAGTAGGCAACAAAGAGAAGAGGGAGGAGTAGGGAGCAGAGAGAAGAGAGGGAGGAGTAGGGAGCAGAGAGAAGAGAGGGAGGAGCAGAGAGAAGAGAGGGAGGAGTAGGGAGCAGAGAGAAAAGAGGGAGGAGTAGGGAGCAGAGAGAAGAGAGGGAGGAGTAGGGAGCAGAGAGAAGAGAGGGAGGAGCAGAGAGAAGAGAGGGAGGAGTAGGGAGCAGAGAGAAGAGAGGGAGGAGTAGGCAACAAAGAGAAGAGGGAGGAGTAGGGAGCAGAGAGAAGAGAGAGAGGATTAGGGAGCAGAGAGAGAGGAATAGGGAGCAGAGAGAAGAGGGAGGAGTAGGGAGCAGAGAGAAAAGAGGGAGGAATAGGGAGCAGAGAGAAGAGAGGGAGGAGTAGGGAGCAGAGAGAAGAGAGGGAGGAATAGGGAGCAGAGAGAAGAGAGGGAGGAATAGGGAGCAGAGAGAAGAGAGGGAGGAGTAGGGAGCAGAGAGAAGCGAGGGAGGAGTAGGGAGCAGAGAGAAGAGAGGGAGGAATAGGGAGCAGAGAGAAGAGAGGGAGGAATAGGGAGCAGAGAGAAGAGAGGGAGGAGCAGAGAGAAGAGAGGGAGGAGCAGAGAGAAGAGAGGGAGGAGTAGGGAGCAGAGAGCAGAGAGAAAAGAGGGAGGAGTAGGCAACAAAGAGAAGAGAGGGCGGAGTAGGGAGCAGAGAGAAAAGAGGGAGGAGTAGGGAGCAGAGAGAAGAGAGGGAGGAGTAGGGAGCAGAGAGAAGAGAGGGAGGAATAGGGAGCAGAGAGAAGCGAGGGAGGAGTAGGGAGCAGAGAGAAGAGAGGGAGGAATAGGGAGCAGAGAGAAGAGAGGGAGGAATAGGGAGCAGAGAGAAGAGAGGGAGGAATAGGGAGCAGAGAGAAGAGAGGGAGGAATAGGGAGCAGAGAGAAGAGAGGGAGGAGTAGGGAGCAGAGAGAAGAGAGGGAGGAGCAGAGAGAAGAGAGGGAGGAGTAGGGAGCAGAGAGAAAAGAGGGAGGAGTAGGCAACAAAGAGAAGAGGGAGGAGTAGGGAGCAGAGAGAAGAGAGGGAGGAGTAGGGAGCAGAGAGAAGAGAGGGAGGAGCAGAGAGAAGAGAGGGAGGAGTAGGGAGCAGAGAGAAAAGAGGGAGGAGTAGGGAGCAGAGAGAAGAGAGGGAGGAGTAGGGAGCAGAGAGAAGAGAGGGAGGAGCAGAGAGAAGAGAGGGAGGAGTAGGGAGCAGAGAGAAGAGAGGGAGGAGTAGGCAACAAAGAGAAGAGGGAGGAGTAGGGAGCAGAGAGAAGAGAGAGAGGATTAGGGAGCAGAGAGAGAGGAATAGGGAGCAGAGAGAAGAGAGGGAGGAGTAGGGAGCAGAGAGAAAAGAGGGAGGTGTAGGCAACAAAGAGAAGAGAGGGAGGTGTAGGCAACAAAGAGAAGAGAGGGAGGAGTAGGGAACAGAGAGAAGAGAGGGAGGAGTAGGGAGCAGAGAGAAGAGAGGGAGGAGTAGGGAGCAGAGAGAGAGGAATAGGGAGCAGAGAGAAGAGAGGGAGGAGTAGGGAGCAGAGAGAAGAGAGGGAGGAGTAGGGAGCAGAGAGAAGAGAGGGAGGAGTAGGGAGCAGAGAGAAGAGAGGGAGGAGTAAGGAGCAGAGAGAAGAGAGGGAGGAGTAGGGAGCAGAGAGAAGAGAGGGAGGAATAGGAAACAAAGAGAAGAGAGGAAGGAGTAGGGAGCAGAGAGAAGAGAGGGAGGTGTAGGGAGCAGAGAGAAGAGAGGGAGGAGTAGGCAACAAAGAGATGGAGGAGTAGGGAGCAGAGAGAAGGGAGGGAGGAGTAGGGAGCAGAGAGAAGAGAGGGAGGAGTAAGGAGCAGAGAGAAGAGAGGGAGGAGTAAGGAGCAGAGAGAAGAGAGGGAGGAGTAGGCAACAAAGAGAAGAGAGGGAGGAGTAGGGAGCAGAGAGAAGAGAGGGAGGAGTAGGGAGCAAAGAGAAGAGAGGGAGGAGTAGGGAGCAGAGAGAAGAGAGGGAGGAGTAGGGAGCAGAGAGAAGAGAGGGAGGAGTAGGTAGCAGAGAGAAGAGAGGGAGGAGTAGGCAACAAAGAGAAGAGAGGGAGGAGTAAGGAGCAGAGAGAAGAGAGGGAGGAGTAAGGAGCAGAGAGAAGGGAGGGAGGAGTAGGGAGCAGAGAGAAGAGAGGGAGGAGTAAGGAGCAGAGAGAAGAGAGGGAGGAGTAGGCAACAAAGAGAAGAGAGGGAGGAGTAAGGAGCAGAGAGAAGAGAGGGAGGAGTAGGCAACAAAGAGAAGAGAGGGAGGAGTAGGCAACAAAGAGAAGAGAGGGAGGAGTAGGCAACAAAGAGAAGAGAGGGAGGAGTAAGGAGCAGAGAGAAGAGAGGGAGGAGTAGGCAACAAAGAGAAGAGAGGGAGGAGTGGATCAATGGAAAGAAAACAGACTACCAAGTGAGAGTAATGAATAGAGAGGAAAGGAAGAGGAAGGGTTAATTAAGTAAGAAGGAATGACAAATATAAAAACCGAGGCAGTGTTAAAGGCCTAGATGGAGGATGAGTGGCCAGGGCTCTCCTCTGCATTAACATCATAGCGTCTGCTATCCTAAATCGCCTTATGAAATCTACTCCTGCCACGGGTAATTACAATGAACAACTTCATATGGCACGTCTGCCTGGCTCCCAGATAAGGCAGGCCAGCGCGTGGCACCGACTCCTTCGCTTTGGAAGGGAAAATCCTTTATCTTATCTCTATCTTGGCAGAACAACCGGCTTCTGCCCAATTCCACCCTAATCTTCTGCGTAAACAATACTGATATTTCACCACTGCAGCAGAAACAAAGAGGAGGGAGAGAGAGAGAGAGAGAGAGAGGAGACTGATAACATCACTCATTTACAAAGCTCGCCCCTTCTGCCAAACCCCTGGTCCACTCTCAAGTCATTTATTCTGCTGAACACGACCTCAGCATCCAAACACTCCATATGTACACACAGTCATATGGTATTTCATTCCAAGGCCATTTTGTAGGGCCTTAGGGCTAGATTCAATATGTAGTGTGGAAGATCTGCCTTATAGCGCAGGTGAAATTAAAAGGTAATTTCCGATTGAGCTGACATAAAGTATGCACTCTTTTACCGTGAATGCAGTCTCTGTGTCACGGTTTTCTAATGGACCAAACTGCAGCGCGTATATTGTGATCCATGTTTATTTACACAACGTAACACGAATCCAAAACACAAACTCTACAAAACAATAAAAGTAGTGAAAACCGAAACAGCCTTAACTGGTGCAAACTAACACAGACTAAGGACATCAAGACAATCACCCACAATACAACCAAAGAATATGGCTGCCTAAATATGGCTCCCAATCAGAGACAACGATAAACACCTGCCTCTGATTGAGAACCACTTCAGACAGCCATAGACTCTCCTAGAACACCCCACTAAGCTACAATCCCACTAAGCTACACACCACATACAAAAACCCATGTCACACCCTGGCCTGACCAAATACATAAAGAAAAACACTAAATACTTCGACCAGGGCGTGACACTCTGCGAACGTGGGAACATTGCCTTTAAATTTCAGTTGCACTGTAGCACAGATTTTCTGCACTACGGATTGAATCTAGGCCTTAACGTATATAGCTGAAATGCGCTACATGGTCAATCCGACATCTACATTTGCTGTGCAGCATTTACTGTGATATGGCCTCTTCAGAAGTCAGGGAATTCATAGCTCTTATGTTTCACAGAGCAGTGCAGAGCTGTTGTGAAGGAAGTTGTCAAGGAAATGAGTTTGTGTTTATACATGATTTCCTGCCCCCACCTAGACTTCAACCAATCATGTCAATGTGGAGCTATACGGAGCTATGAGGTGCCCTCCGTATAAAAATGTGACTTTAATACTTTGTCTGTGAGATAGGACCAGTCTGAAATTATGACCCACTGAACATCTTTAGAATTAAAACGGATACAACACAGCATTTTTCTCTAGACATTTTACCTTTAGATAGAGTGGTGACATGGAGCCAGCGTCTCTTACAAGTGAGTAGAAGAGTTATACAGTTGTGTAAGAATCAGTCCAAGGAAACACTCATTCACATATTCTACAAATATGTAGTTTTCTGTAGGTTCTCTCTCACATCATCCCTCCTCTCTCTTTCTCTCTCCTCCATCTCTCTCCCTCCGTTTGTGTTTTGCCCTCTCTCAGAGGAGGTGAAGAGCTTCATCACTCTTTCTTTCGATGAGTTGGATAACCCTCAGGGCTCTGGTAAATTAGAAATTCACTGTATTTAATCAGTACCACTCACACCTCCTTGGTCCAGGTGACAGAGAGAAGGATGTGTCAAACGCGCTACTCAATGTCAACACGTTCTCTTACTTCAATGCTGGTGTGGTACCTTTACTGATGGTGACAGTCAGTCCTACTACAAACTCTTCAATGATACAATATCTACAAACATAATGAATAATAATATACACAGAGTTGAGGGTCTCCCCAACTATGTTGTAATATATTTAGATAAATACATAGATATAAGTAGAGTAAAAGGTCTGGTTCAGAGATATTTTTAGGAGGAATAAGTGACCGTTTGTAACCAAGCTCGCCAGGTGTGTGTTGAATACAGAGGCATCATCGCTTCTAGAGCGGTTTGCAGGAGAGGGATTATTTTGACCAATCTACTCCAAAACAAGATTAAGGGGACAGGATCATGTTTGATTGTCAGCTACAATAGCCACAACTGTGAAACAAGTCGGTTGGGCGCGGGATCACACACAGGACATGCGTGAAAATCAGGGCATGGAGTAATCTCTTCTCTTAAGAACCACAGGAGACATTAAACCCATTTTGAGCGACTGTGATAAACAAGGTAGGCAGACCATTACTGTAGGTAGCTAGTGTGTGCGGGAGCTCAGAAAAAATGGCCATGGACCACATAAACTACAGTGCCTTCCGAAGGTATTCACACCCTTTGACCTGTAACACATATTTTGTGTGTTGTAACACACATTTAGTGTTACAAAGTGGGTTTAAAATGCATTTAACTTTCATTTTTTTATCAACAATATACACACAATACTCTGATGTCAACGTGGGGAGAAAATCAGACATTTGTAAAAACAAGAATCATGAAAAATGTAAACTAATGTATCTTGATTAGATAAGTGTTCAACCCCCTGAGTCAATACATATTAAAATCACCTTTAGCAGCGATTATAGCTGTGAGTCTTTCTGGGTCTCAGAGCGTTCCACACCTGGATTGTGCAACACTTGCCCATTATTCTTTTAAAAATTCTTCAAGCTCTGTCAAGTTGGTTGTTGATCATTGCTAGACAATCAGTATCAGGTCTTGCCATAGATTTTCAAGCTGATTTAAGTCAAAACTGTAACTCGGCCACTCAAGAACATTCACTGTCTTAGTAAGCAACTCCATTGTAGATTTGCCATTGTGTTTCAGGTTATTGTCCTGCTGAAAGGTGAATTAATCTTCCAGTGTCTGGTGGAAAGCAGACTGAACTAGGTTTTCCTCTAGGATTTTGCCTGTGCTTAGCTCCATTTCGTTAATTTTTTATCCTGAACTCCCAGACCTGAACGATTACAAGCATACCCATAACATGATGCAGCCACCATTATGCTTGAAAATATGGAGAGTGGTACTCAGTAATGTGTTTTATTTGCCCCAAACATAACACTTTGTATTCATATCAGGTAAGACCCAAATGCAGACTGTGTTGAAGTAACAATGTTTATTACAGCAACAGGGGCAGGCAAACGACAGGTCAATGGAGGCAGGGGTCGGTAATCCAGAATAGTGGGGCAAAGGTACAGGACGACAGGAAAGTTCAGGTCAGGCAGAGGTTTGTAATCCAGAGTGGGGCCTGGGGCTCAGGGGCAGGCAGAGGGGTCAGGTAGGCGGGCTCAGAGTTCTTGGATATTGGTCGGTGCTGCGGAAGTGAAGTGGCCGGGCCTTACTGAACCCCTCCCGGAGGTCCTGGGATTCCGTGGGAATGGCGGCGAGGTCTAGGGCAATTTCCAAGCCCCCAGGAAGACATTCCAGGGCAGGCAGAGCTGATTTCAGGCAATGAGTGTGGCAGAACAGGCTCCAGCCCATGATGGTACCAGTAGACCAGTCGATCGAGGGATTGTGTCCCTGGAGCCAAGAGAATCCCAATACCACAGGAACCTGCGGAGACTCAATTAGCAGGAATTGGATCATCTCACTGTGATTCCCCGACACTCGTAGGTTGATGGGGGTGGTACGGTGAGAGCGCCCATCCAGCGCTCTAACGTCAATGGGAATGGAGAGGGGTTGAGTGGGGATGCCCAACTCGGACACCAGAGTAACGTCCATGAGACTCATATCGGCCCCTGAGTCGATGAGTATCTGGAGAGACTTGGAACGGTTGCCCCACAGCAGGGTGGCATGGAGATGGGGGAGAAGCAAAATTATCCTTAAGACCCACCAGAGTACTCATTCCCATCAATGAGCTATGTCTCTTGAAGGGACAGGTAGACAATGACCGTTAGTACCGCAATACAAACAACTCTGAGTGTTAAGTCTACATACAGTACATGTTCGGCTGGAGACAGCCTAGCCCTGACGAGCTGCATCG
This sequence comes from Oncorhynchus keta, assembly GCF_023373465.1. NCBI lineage: Eukaryota > Metazoa > Chordata > Actinopteri > Salmoniformes > Salmonidae > Oncorhynchus > Oncorhynchus keta. The sequence goes on along the minus strand of NC_068444.1, from coordinate 22,929,751 downwards.
GCTCGGGAAGAGGTAAATCGGCCATCTTTGGATGCTCTTGGAGGAACTCGGGTAAACTCGGATTCTCTCGGGGACAAAGACACCGGGGACTTCCGGAGTTCATCAGATGGAAGGGGGATCCTTGAGTGAGCGATTGGGACCGCAATCAGACCTCTTCTCCCTCTGACTGACCATCGATCCAGATGGTTAAAAGCGATGAATAGGTTGAGATCCGTAGGTAGTTCCCGTGCTGATCCGTAGGTAGTTCCCGGGAAACCGGGGTGACGGCGCTACTACCAGCCAGGTTACTGGGGTGCTGGGAGGTTACTGTCGTGTTAGGCTGTCTAGCTGTCTAAATCCATGGAATTGCTCCCGCAAAGCGTCCAATGCTAGGTCGTGACGTTCGATCACATCCTGGAACCCTTCCATCAGACAGCGAAGGAACTCCTCGTGTCTACCAATGAGATCCCTGAGCGGTTTCCTTTCTTTCCGGCAACTGAGTTAGAAAGGACACTTGTATCTTTGTAGTGACTGGGTGCATTGATACACCTTCCAAAGTGTGATTCATAAATTCACCATGCTCAAAGGGATATTCAGTGTCTGTTTTTTTTTTTACCAATCTACCCTTCTTTGCTAGACGTTCGAAAACCTCCCTGGTCTTTTTGGTTTGAATCTGTGTTTGAAATTCACTGATCATACGGATAATTGTATGTGTGGGGTACAGCAATGAGGTAGTCTTTCAAAAATCATGCAACTTATTATGTGAGTTGTTAAGCACATTTTGACTCCTGAACTTACTTAGGCTTGCCATAAAAAAGGGGTTGAATACTTGCTGACTCAAGATATTTCAGCTTTTCATTTTTTAAAATCATTTGTAAAAATATCTAAAAGCATAATTACACTTTGACATTATGGGGTATTTATTGTGTGTAGGCCAGTGACCATACACATCCATATTAAATTCAGGCTGTAACACAACAAATGTGGAAAAAGTCAAGGGGTGTGAATAGTTTCTGAAGGTGTTGTATGTGCAGGAGCAGGACAGAACTGTATCGTGGGTGTTTAAAAAATATATTTTTATTTAATGACGGCCTAGGAACAGTGGGTTAACTGCCTGTTCAGTGGCAGAATGAAAGACTTGTACCGTGTGAGCTCGGGGACTTGAACTTGCAACCTTTTGGTTACTAGTCCAACGATCTAACCACTAGGCTACCCTGCCGCCTATGTGTGTAAGTACGTAAGTGTGTGTGTGTGCAAGCACAAGTACATATGTATATCTGTGTCTGTCTATTTTCAAGTGACCATGTGTTACAGTAAATAATATGTGTGTATGTCTTAAACCGAGCTAAGGCTTCAGTCTGTTTCCTGGCTGCACTCAGAAGTTAATTGAATCAGTGATGGTATGTGACCTGAAGTGAGACAATGAGCAGAACCATAGGACATGAATGAAGGAATGCAGGAATGAAGGTTGTTAACTACACACCAAAGAAAGAAAATAAGCTTTAGTAGGCCTATAGCAAAAGAATCGGCCAGACATACCTTATTCTTCCTCTACATCGTTTACTCAGGCGACTGTAATCCAATCAGTGAGCAAGATACTATAGTGTGTTTAGATACATCAGTCAGCTGCCTGGACAAAGGACGTCAGAAAGTGAGTAATCTGTGCTGGGCTTTGTGTCCTGAATGAGTCAGACTGCCATGTCTATCTTCAGACATGACTCAGCGATCACTTAAGCGAGCTGTAATTGGAATGGAGACACTCCGTCCGCCACTGTCGGAGAGAGGGGTGTTGTACTATCACATTAAAGCCTTCATTAGTTCTTTACTTTTTAAACAAGAACAATTCCTCTAATGGGAGGTTCTAAGAGGACTGAGATCTTTCATAGATTTGGACCATTATGTGCTGAGAATGTGTATCACTATTGGTGTGTGTGTGTGTGTGTGTGTGTGTGTGTGTGTGTGTGTGTGTGTGTGTGTGTGTGTGTGTGTGTGTGTGTGTGTGTGTGTGTGTGTGTGTGTGTGTGTGTGTGTGTGTGTGTGTGTGTGTGTGTGACTGTCTCATCAGTCTACACTACCTCCTCACATACCTTTAGCGGGCCACAGTGCAGTGGTGTGATGGGGCCTGGGCGGCTGGTTGACCCAGTGAGGAGAGCAAAGAGCGGCCCAGAGAGGTGAGTGTGTCTGGGGCTTTTTGTCCTTAGACGTCCCCTTGTCAGCTCTGGAGGCTGGGCCCTGATGTGATGGCTGGAGGGGCAGATGAGACTGGATGGAGAGAAAAACACAACCCTAGTGACATGGCCCACCACCGACATGATGATGTGTAAATGAGACAACACCCCCTCCCCCTGCCTGTCCGGCCCGATCATCCTCACAGAGTGGTGAGCTCAGCACAGTCTGGGAGAAATACACGCACACACACACACGCTGAAACATCATCCTTTCCAAGACTAACATGCAATCAGCCAACCTGGCAACCCAGGACTGTAAGTTCTGAGGACTCAGTGTCTTGGCTTTTGTTCTGGATAGCTTAGCTGACCACCGGAAATACCAAAGGTGACCAAACAGGCACAATCAATTTTTTTGTTATTTAAGCTTTATTTAGGCAGGGTGGAGTCCAATTGAGAGGTCTATTTTACAAGGGTCACTATATGACAAAAAAGTACCCAATCAAGGCAGCATAGGAGCATAGGAAATACACAAACAAACATACAAAAAACACAATAATAAAAAATAAAAAAACTAGCCACAACCATGCCCTCTCATGCAGTTCAACTTCATAGCCAGAGCCAGGAGGTTCCCTGATCATGTGATCGGATCTGTAAAAACTCTGGGCTCTATAACTGTTCATTCATAGAATACAGTGACACCAGAAAAATACCTAATGCTCAGTCAAAAGTAACCTGGAGATTATTTCACACTAACCCACTCTCTTTCCCTAACTCTCTCACACTCTCTAGCATCAAGGGTTGCAGTCAAAGAACATTTATGTTTCCCCATTCCCCTTTAATGGTTTTATTAGAAGTGGGGAGAATGTGTGATTAGGGATGGGACCCCATCCTTTTACAGCTTTAATAATCCACAGTAGCTAGTGCAGCAGAGCTAGATGACACACATGGGCCCGCTGCCTTTGTCTGGGAGGGAGAACATGATTATTAATAAACTATTCACATCGTTGGAAGGAGAATGGGAAGAGGAGAAGCTGGTGAAGGCAGCAGTCAGCCAGCCAGCCAGTTGACTGCTGACGGTAATTAAACTGATGGTATTAAAAGTGTGCCGCGTCTCCTCCAGGAAGAGGGAGAGGAGAAGATCTGCTGTGATACCTTTCCGCCCCCCTCTATTTCTCTCTCCACCACCACCGCTCCCCTCCACTTTCAGGGGGAAATTATAACCGAGCATGCACACTTTAATATTTCAGCATCTAAGTGAGTGTGACAGCCTCTCTTTGTGTCATTCTCCCCTCCCACTCTTTCCCTCCTCCGTCCCTCATTCCCTAATTCCCTCCTTCTCTTCCTCCACCTTCTCTTCTCATCTCGTTTGCTTAGCGTTCTCAATGGCTGAACTCTTTTATCATGTGACGGGAACGAGAGATGAAGAAAAACAAAAACAAATCAAACTCAAAAGCAGAAAAAACACCGAGGTATCAGGGCCAACCTAAAGTGAGGAGATGTATATTACCCCTCGTCCCTGTCCCCGTCCCTCTCCACCCTATCTGCAATGTCAGGATGAGGATACAGGAAGTGATATCTTCTTCAGAGAGGGTTAGACTGATACAGAGGTACAGCTGGGGATGGGTGAGGTGGGTGGGTGGGTGGGGGTTGTAGTGGAGTACACAGGCAAGATTCAGTTACGTCACAGCTTTGGGTTTTGTTCCGAGCCTGACAACATGTCACCTTCGATCTCTCAGCAGACTCCTGTTTGTGAAAGTACAGTACACACTTAGAAAAAAATAAGCTATTTAGAACCTAGAGGGGTTCTTCGACTGTTCCCATAGGAGAACCGTTTGAGGAACCCTTTTTGGTTCCAGGTAGAACCTATTTAGTTCCAAGAAGAACCTTTTCCACAGAGGGTTCTACATGGAACCAAAAAGGTTTCTACCTGGAACCAAAAAGTGTTCTGCTATGGGCACAGCCAAAGAAACCTTTTGGAACCCTTTTTTCTAAAAGTGTAGGTGGAAGTTAGGACGGTTGGATTATTAGGTGAATTAACCTCAAGACAGAATCATCTCTACAGCCACAGACAGCAGAGAAAGCCAGCCAATCCATCTTCTACTGTATATGTATGACACAGACCAGAACTAACCTGAATGTGAGCTGTGTAGCCAAACCTGTATGCATGTGTGTGTCTAAGCTGAATGTGAGATGTATAGCCAAACCTTTATGCATGTGTGTGTCTAAGCTGAATGTGAGATGTATAGCCAAAACTTTATGCATGTGTGTATCTAAGCTGAATGTGAGATGTGAATGTGAGATGTATAGCCAAACCTTTATGCATGTGTGTGTCTAAGCTGAATGTGAGATGTATAGCCAAACCTTTATGCATGTGTGTGTCTAAGCTGAATGTGAGATGTGTAGCCAAACCTTTATGCATGTGTGTGTCTAAGCTGAATGTGAGATGTATAGCCAAACCTTTATGCATGTGTGTGTCTAAGCTGAATGTGAGATGTATAGCCAAAACTTTATGCATGTGTGTATCTAAGCTGAATGTGAGATGTGAATGTGAGATGTATAGCCAAACCTTTATGCATGTGTGTGTCTAAGCTGAATGTGAGATGTATAGCCAAACCTTTATGCGTGTGTGTGTCTAAGCTGAATGTGAGATGTGAATGTGAGATGTATAGCCAAACCTTTATGCATGTGTGTATCTAAGATGAATGTGAGATGTGAATGTGAGATGTGAATGTGAGATGTATAGCCAAACCTTTATGCATGTGTGTGTCTAAGCTGAATGTGAGATGTGAATGTGAGATGTATAGCCAAACCTTTATGCATGTGTGTATCTAAGCTGAATGTGAGATGTGAATGTGAGATGTGAATGTGAGATGTGAATGTGAGATGTATAGCCAAACCTTTATGCATGTGTGTATCTAAGCTGAATGTGAGATGTGAATGTGAGATGTATAGCCAAACCTTTATGCATGTGTGTATGTATCTAAGCTGAATGTGAGATGTGAATGTGAGATGTGAATGTGAGATGTGAATGTGAGATGTATAGCCAAACCTTTATGCATGTGTGTGTCTAAGCTGAATGTGAGATGTATAGCCAAACCTTTATGCATGTGTGTGTCTAAGCTGAATGTGAGATGTGAATGTGAGATGTATAGCCAAACCTTTATGCATGTGTGTATCTAAGCTGAATGTGAGATGTGAATGTGAGATGTGAATGTGAGATGTATAGCCAAACCTTTATGCATGTGTGTATCTAAGCTGAATGTGAGATGTGAATGTGAGATGTGAATGTGAGATGTATAGCCAAACCTTTATGCATGTGTGTGTCTAAGCTGAATGTGAGATGTATAGCCAAACCTTTATGCATGTGTGTGTCTAAGCTGAATGTGAGATGTATAGCCAAACCTTTATGCATGTGTGTGTCTAAGCTGAATGTGAGATGTGAATGTGAGATGTATAGCCAAACCTTTATGCATGTGTGTATCTAAGCTGAATGTGAGATGTGAATGTGAGATGTGAATGTGAGATGTATAGCCAAACCTTTATGCATGTGTGTGTCTAAGCTGAATGTGAGATGTATAGCCAAACCTTTATGCATGTGTGTGTCTAAGCTGAATGTGAGATGTATAGCCAAACCTTTATGCATGTGTGTATCTAAGCTGAATGTGAGATGTATAGCCAAACCTTTATGCATGTGTGTGTCTAAGCTGAATGTGAGATGTATAGCCAAACCTTTATGCATGTGTGTGTCTAAGCTGAATGTGAGATGTGAATGTGAGATGTGAATGTGAGATGTATAGCCAAACCTTTATGCATGTGTGTATCTAAGCTGAATGTGAGATGTGAATGTGAGATGTGAATGTGAGATGTATAGCCAAACCTTTATGCATGTGTGTGTCTAAGCTGAATGTGAGATGTGAATGTGAGATGTGAATGTGAGATGTATAGCCAAACCTTTATGCATGTGTGTATCTAAGCTGAATGTGAGATGCATAGCCAAACCTTTATGCATGTGTGTGTCTAAGCTGAATGTGAGATGTGAATGTGAGATGTGAATGTGAGATGTATAGCCAAACCTTTATGCATGTGTGTGTCTAAGCTGAATGTGAGATGTGAATGTGAGATGTGAATGTGAGATGTATAGCCAAACCTTTATGCATGTGTGTGTCTAAGCTGAATGTGAGATGCATAGCCAAACCTTTATGCATGTGTGTGTCTAAGCTGAATGTGAGATGCATAGCCAAACCTTTATGCATGTGTGTGTCTAAGCTGAATGTGAGATGTGAATGTGAGATGTGAATGTGAGATGTATAGCCAAACCTTTATGCATGTGTGTGTCAAAGCTGAATGTGAGATGTGAATGTGAGATGTATAGCCAAACCTTTATGCATGTGTGTGTCTAAGCTGAATGTGAGATGTATAGCCAAACCTTTATGCGTGTGTGTGTCTAAGCTGAATGTGAGATGTGAATGTGAGATGTGAATGTGAGATGTGAATGTGAGATGTATAGCCAAACCTTTATGCATGTGTGTGTCTAAGCTGAATGTGAGATGTATAGCCAAACCTTTATGCATGTGTGTATCTAAGCTGAATGTGAGATGTGAATGTGAGATGTATAGCCAAACCTTTATGCATGTGTGTATCTAAGCTGAATGTGAGATGTGAATGTGAGATGTATAGCCAAACCTTTATGCATGTGTGTGTCTAAGCTGAATGTGAGATGTATAGCCAAACCTTTATGCATGTGTGTGTCTAAGCAGATTGTGAGATGTATAGCCTACCTGTATGTGTGTCAGTGTGTATATGTGCATATAAACTGAATGTGAGTGAGATGTATAGCCTACCTGTATGTTTGTCAGTGTGTATATGTGCATATAAACTGAATGTGAGTGAGATGTATAGCCTACCTGTATGTTTGTCAGTGTATATATGTGCATATAAACTGAATGTGAGTGAGATGTATAGCCTACCTGTATGTGTGTCAGTGTGTATATGTGCATATAAACTGAATGTGAGTGAGATGTATAGCCTACCTGTATGTTTGTCAGTGTGTATATGTGCATATAAACTGAATGTGAGTGAGATGTATAGTCTACCTGTATGTGTGTCAGTGTGTATATGTGCATATAAACTGAATGTGAGTGAGATGTATAGGGTACCTGTATGTGTCAGCTGAATTATAGAGCATGTTATTCAAGGTCAAGGGACTGGAAGAGGTTGCAAAATGTCTGTGTTCATAGCCACAATGATACAAATCAATTATTCACCAGTCAGTCAATATTTGAGAATTCATACTCAAGTAATATGTTTTTCAAAATGAAAGTTTTATACATTATACGGAAATCCTTTCCACACAAAGAATAAATAAATATTTATTTTGAAGATTCTAAAATAAGATCATTGAACTAAGGTACATGTACGTGTTTGTCAAACGGACACAAATACACACACGCACGTGCGCACAGCACACACACACACACACACACACACACACACACACACACACACACACACACACACACACACACACACACACACACACACACAGCACACACACACACACACACACACACACACACACACACACACACAGCACACACACACACACACACACACACACACACACAGCACACACACACACACACACACACACACACACACACACACACACACACACACACACACACACACACACACACACATAGCAGAATTGATCATATAATTTACTCCTCTCTATTATGCTACAATGATATTGATCAAATAATTCCTAGAGCAGGATTCAGACTGCCAAAATGGCAAAACTGTTCTTGCTGTACTTAAGCATGTTCCATAATGGCTTTCTTATTGATCATCTCTCCCATCTTCCCTCTGCATGCAAACAAGTCCTTTTCATAGGACTATAGAGTGAACAGCACAAACAAGAAATGGCTCATGGCACATGTTTGTGTGTTCATCAAATTCTGAAATTAAGTAACTGAAGTGGCCCTCTCATCCGACTCCTCAGAATAGAAACAAATTGTGGGCACTCACTCCTGCTGTAATTTAGAAACAATTTGAAGATTACGGCAACAGAAAGGCAATTTGACCCCATTTTCCTATAGCTAAGGCTCCTGTGCTTAATTTCCTTCCTGTGTACTTCTGCTGTAGGGCTCCTGAGAGGCCTGAGGCAGAGGAGACCGGGAGGGATGGAGGAGCAGAGGAGACACTGACAATCACACTGTCCAGCAAAAACAACCTTTCCCCCTATACCCCCACCCCCAACCATCATGCCTCCCTATCTTGCCCCTATACCTTCACCCCAACCACCACGCCTCCCTACCTTCCCCTTACACTCTTAGGAAAAGGGTTCCAAAAGGGTTCTTTGGCTGTCCCTGTAGGAGAACCCTTTTTTGGTTACAAGTAGAACTATGTTGGGTTCCATGTAGAATCCTCTGTGTAAAGGGTTCTAAATGGAACCCAAAAGGGTTCTACCTCGAACCAAAAATGGTTCTTCAAAGGGTTCTCCTATAGGAACAGCCGAAGAACCATTTTAGTTTCAACATAGTACCTTTTTTCTGAGTGTATACCTCCACCCCCAACCATCACACCTCCTTACCTACCCCCTATACCTCCACCCCCAACCATCACACCTCCCTACCTATCCCTTATACCTCCACCCCCAACCATCACACCTCCTTACCTACCCCCTATACCTCCACCCCCAACCATCACACCTCCTTACCTACCCCCTATACCTCCATCCCCAACCATCACACCTCCCTACCTACCCCCTATACCTCCACCCCCAACCATCACACCTCCTTACCTACCCCCTATACCTCCACCCCCAACCATCACACCTCCCTACCTATCCCTTATACCTCCACCCCCAACCATCACACCTCATTACCTACCCCTATACCCCCTATACCTCCAACCATCACACATCCCTACCTACCCCTTATACCTCCACCCCCAACTATCACACACACACCGTCATCTCAAACAGGAAAGGCACAATGGCTGGCCATCAAACAGTTGCCATGGGTAACGGTGACATGTCGACCCTGGAAGTCAAGAGAACACAGCCTTTTGTCACAGAGGTGAACTTCACGGGCCATTGGCTTGACGGATGGCTCTGAGAAACCATGTCACTGTGATGACATCAACTACCTCTGAGCGCAAGGTGAGACTGGGGACACATTTAACAGTAGGCTCACACACAGCTGAGGCACCATTGAAATGAGCATCATGACCTGAAAATCTAGCAAAGGAAATGCAAACACAATACTCCCACCCAGCAATTACTGTACCACCAATGACATATTTAATACCAGCACCTCAATAAGGAAAGATACCCCCTTTAATAAGGAAAGATACCCCCTTTAATAAGGAAAGATACCCCCTTTAATAAGGAAAGATACCCCCTTTAATAAGGAAAGATACCCCCTTTAATAAGGAAAGATACCCCCTTTAATAAGAAAATATACCCCCTTTAATAAGGAAAGATACCCCCTTTAATAAGGAAAGATACCCCCTTTAATAAGAAAATATACCCCCTTTAATAAGAAAATATACCCCCTTTAATAAGGAAAGATACCCCCTTTAATAAGGAAAGATACCCCCTTTAATAAGAAAATATACCCCCTTTAATAAGGAAAGATACCCCTTTAATAAGGAAATATACCCCCTTTAATAAGAAAATATACCCCCTTTAATAAGGAAAGATACCCCCTTTAATAAGGAAAGATACCCCCTTTTAATAAGAAAATATACCCCCTTTAATAAGGAAAGATACCCCCTTTAATAAGGAAAGATACCCCCTTTAATAAGAAAATATACCCCCTTTAATAAGGAAAGATACCCCCTTTAATAAGAAAATATACCCCCTTTAATAAGGAAAGATACCCCCTTTAATAAGGAAAGATACCCCCTTTAATAAGAAAATATACCCCCTTTAATAAGAAAATATACCCCCTTTAATAAGGAAAGATACCCCCTTTAATAAGAAAATATACCCCTTTAATAAGGAAAGATACCCCTTTAATAAGGAAAGATACCCCCTTTAATAAGAAAATATACCCCCTTTAATAAGAAAATATACCCCTTTAATAAGGAAAGATACCCCCCTCAATAAGGAAAGATACCCCCCTCAATAAGGAAAGATACCCCCTTTAATAAGGAAAGATACCCCTTTAATAAGGAAAGATACCCCCTTTAATAAGGAAAGATAACCCCCCTCAATAAGGAAAGATACCCCTTTAATAAGGAAAGATAACCCCCCTCAATAAGGAAAGATACCCCCCTCAATAAGGAAAGATACCCCCTTTAATAAGGAAAGATAACCCCCCTCAATAAGGAAAGATACCCCCCTCAATAAGGAAAGATACCCCCTTTAATAAGAAAATATACCCCCTTTAATAAGGAAAGATACCCCCTTTAATAAGGAAAGATACCCCCTTTAATAAGAAAATATACCCCCTTTAATAAGAAAATATACCCTCTTTAATAAGGAAAGATACCCCCTTTAATAAGAAAATATACCCCCTTTAATAAGGAAAGATACCCCTTTAATAAGGAAAGATACCCCCTTTAATAAGAAAATATACCCCCTTTAATAAGGAAAGATACCCCCTTTAATAAGGAAAGATACCCCCTTTTTAATAAGAAAATATACCCCCTTTAATAAGGAAAGATACCCCCTTTAATAAGGAAAGATACCCCCTTTAATAAGGAAAGATACCCCCTTTAATAAGGAAAGATACCCCCTTTAATAAGAAAATATATCCCCTTTAATAAGGAAAGATACCCCCTTTAATAAGAAAATATACCCCCTTTAATAAGAAAATATACCCCCTTTAATAAGGAAAGATACCCCCTTTAATAAGAAAATATACCCCCTTTAATAAGGAAAGATACCCCCTTTAATAAGGAAAGATACCCCCTTTAATAAGAAAATATACCCCCTTTAATAAGAAAATATACCCCCTTTAATAAGGAAAGATACCCCCCTCAATAAGGAAAGATACCCCCCTCAATAAGGAAAGATACCCCCTTTAATAAGGAAAGATACCCCCTTTAATAAGGAAAGATACCCCCTTTAATAAGGAAAGATAACCCCCCTCAATAAGGAAAGATACCCCCTTTAATAAGGAAAGATAACCCCCCTCAATAAGGAAAGATACCCCCCTCAATAAGGAAAGATACCCCCTTTAATAAGGAAAGATAACCCCCCTCAATAAGGAAAGATACCCCCCTCAATAAGGAAAGATACCCCTTTAATAAGGAAAGATAACCCCCCTCAATAAGGAAAGATACCCCCCTCAATAAGGAAAGATACCCCCTTTAATAAGGAAAGATAACTCCCCTCAATAAGGAAAGATACCCCCTTTAATAAGGAAAGATACCCCCTTTAATAAGGAAAGATACCCCCTTTAATCAGGAAAGATACCCCCTTTAATAATGAAAGATACACCCCCCCCCCTCAATTCATACTACACATAGTAGAGTCAATGCACCAACACCGCACCGGACAATAACAGTGGACTTCCCTAGTGCAAGCAGACTCTGTTTATATCTGTCTGTGAGTGTCAGCGGCCCAAGGCCCCCCATGTTGATGGCCCAGCTCCAGCTTCAGCTCCAGCCCTGTTTGTGGCGAGAGAGAGCGTCCTCAGAAGTGCAGCTGGTGGCACAAAGGCAGCGATGTGAGGATGTGACACCTCCTGTCTCGGTACACAGGCCTCAGCGGGGACACGGGTGACAGGCGTGTCAGGCCCACTCGCTGATAAAGCTCTCTCCCTCTCCTCTCCCTCGTTCCTCTCCTCTCCTTCTCTCCTGTCTGTCTGATCCTGTGTGAAAGGCTTACATAGGGAGGAAGGGAGGGAGGGAGAGAAGGAGGGAGAGAAGGAGACGGAGGGAGAGAGATTAAGACCAGAGCAAGAGTGACATTGGATCAACTCACTTTCACTTCCCCTCCACTGTTGTGTCTATCAGCCGTCCATGCTGCTAATGTCCTTGACACACAACCAGCCTCGCCACACACACTGGTGTGTACATTGGAATCACACACACACACAATCCCCCCCAATGCACTCAGCCACTGCCTGCCACCCACCCCTCCAAGGGGAAACAGAAAAAAATTAATCATTAAAATGTGGAAGTGCCTCTAATGCTCGGTCACTCTGACAGCGCAAGGATAATGTTTAAAACAATCCTACTTAACCCTCTCTCTCAGTACCAAATATACACACAACCACACACACAGTCACTCACACACTCGCGCACACACTACCACCCCCTCCACTTCAAATACTCATCCACTCCCCCTCCATCCTTTATCCATCAATATTCATGCACAAAGGGAAGCATCTCTGGGAGTCCTGTGATTTGCATGCGATAAATAAATGAAAGAAGCCAATCAAGCTCTTCCACTGGAGCCTGGCAGCCTGCAGTGGGGAGACAGAGGCGCTGAGCTGGTTAAAATTGCATGACAATCGCTCAGGTTAAGAGAAGGAGACAACAACCAGGAGGGGGGAAGAGAATAAAAATCGGACCAGACAGCAGTTTATTAAAAAAAAGGTTAATGGGAAAAAAAGAAAAAGAAAACAAAATCTTGGAGGGCCCCAGCGTTTGCTCCATGCAGTAATGAATTTCAAATAAGTTATTCACTTCAGGAGTAAGTGGCTTGCACAAAGTCCTTACAGCTGGTTTGTTGAGATAATTGATTTTCAAATAGTTTGAAGACGAGGGAGGCAGGCAGATGACAACTGCGACGGGGTACCAGCCAATTCTGAGAGCTGTATCAGTTTAATTAGAACTGCGCCCGGCCTCCGACACGGACTCTTTCCTGTGCGAATTAAAACATCCCTGTGACTCGCCGCCGACGCCACACTGATAAATGTTTCATGCCGGCCCACCACCACCACCGCTCCTCTCCGACTCCCCCTCTCTGTCCTCGCTCAGGGCAGTGTCTGCAGCTAAACTTCTTGCTCCTTTTCAATAGACCGTTGACATGGCATGCAAGGCTGGGCTGGCTGACACAGATAACTCCAGGGACAGCAGAGACACGGCCTGAATGAGATGCATTAGCGGCTGGATTTGAATTGGCAATGTAATTTACCACAACTCCCTGTTTAATTTATATAGAGAGAGAGAGAGAGAGAGAGAGAGAGAGAGAGAGAGAGAGAGAGAGAGAGAGAGAGAAAAAGAGAAAAAGAGAGAGAGAAAAAGAGAGAGAGAAAAAGAGAGAGAGAAAAAGAGAGAGAGGGAGGAGTGAGAGGGAGGAGTGAGAGATGTTAATGTTTTTGTCAGGGGACACAAGCACATCCGTACGTTGAAGGACAGATGGATGGAAGGGTTACATGCATATTTGATGAGTGTTTGTGTGCCCAGGTGAGTTGAAGAATACATTTTCTCAGGTTTATGTTGCAAAGAGGCTAGACAATTGATATCCCAATTAATCGTATCTAAATGTGTACCTCATCCTTTTTCACACATCTTGGCATGTTATGTGTTTATTAAAGATTATAGTCAATCTGTGGCAGCCACATTTTGCTTCATGAGCTCACTCAGGATCATTGGCTGGTTGACACCATTGGGCCTCAGGCCCAGATCCACACAGTACACCGAATTGGTTGTGGACTAAGAGGGTAATCTCCTGCCCCTGTTTTGTGATTGATCATTGCTCCCTGTGTAAACTGGAGCAAAATGACATCCAATCCCCTGTCATTGAGGAACAAGGGGTGCTGAAAGCAACACAGAGTGCAGGCTCTGCACAGACATGCACTTTTAGGGGTATTTTTGACAGACAGACACGCACTTGCACACACACACACACACACACACACCCATCTCGCCCATGCTCGGAGAAGAGCTGTGAGTTTGTTTGTGATTCAGATTGACAGGGCTCTTAGGAAGCGGTGTGCCTACTGTAATTACATGCACTTGAGAAATACCCGGTTGGAGAGTGTAATCAACTCTCACACTTTGCATTCCAGCCCAGATTAGGAACAGACCTCTGTGTTCACTGGAATCCTATCTGGGAGAAAAAATACACACCTGTTTGTCCCGGAGGCCTGTGTCCAAAACATCATCATCATCATCATCAGCTCCTCTGTCATTATCAACTGGCTCCATTATCATCATTGTCACCTCCATCACCACCACTGTAACTCTGAACCAAAAAATCAGACTCTCTTTCTTATAATCACTCCCCAAGTAATGTATTTTAAAGTTAGGGCCTAAGCCACTATGAATAGTTTCTGGCTATCCAAACAGGCCCAACTATGTCTTTCTTAAAAAATATAATGGAAGGTCAATGGTTAGGTACAGGAAATGATGTCAGTGAACAAATATGACTCTTCCTACTATTCCTGTCAGTGACCCTGGCTGTATCCGAATACCCATACTAGTGTACTACATACTTAAACTGCATACTATGTACTGATGGTCGCATACTATTTAGCATATACCATTTAGTAAAGAGTATACAGTATGCCACGGCCGCAATACACTGGCTGAGTAGGTGGAGCTGGGCCGACTGTGGGGGGAGTCAACAGACAAGCATGGCATTAACCAGCCTGATAATAGCTCATTTCCAATTAATTAAATTTCTCTAAAGTCTGAATAGAATGGGAATGGAGTTATAGGCCTACTCTGACTGGTTAGAGGCAGACTACTGTATCACATTCAACATATACCGTATAGCCCATCTATCCTGTTTAAAAAGGACTGAAGGCCTCCCGAGTGGCGCAGAGGTCTAAGGCGCTGCATTGCAGTGCTAGCTGTGCCACTAGATATTCCGGGTTCGAGTCCAGGCTCTGTCGCAGCCGGCTGCGACCGGGAGGCCCATGGGGTGGCGCACAATTACCCCAGCGTCGTCCAGGTTAGGGAGGGTTTGGCCGGCAGGGATGTTCTTGTCTCATTGCGCACTAGTGACTCCTGTGGCGGGCTGGGAGCAGTGCGCGTTGACACGGTCGCCAGGTGTACGGTGTTTCCTCCGACACACTGGTGCGGCTGACTTCCTGGTTAAGCGAGCAGTGTAGCTTGGCAGGGTTGTTTTTTTGGAGGACGCATGGCTCTCGACCTTCACCTCTCCCGAGTCCGTACGGGAGTTGCAGCGATGAGACAAGACTGTAACTACCAATTGTATACCACTAAATTGGGATGAAAAAAATGGAAAAAAAAGAACTGAAGACAGAAACAGACAGTTCCATTCAACATATACCATATAGCCCATCTATCCTGTTTAAAAAGAACTGAAGACAGAAACAGACAGTTCCATTCAACATATACCATATAGCCCATCTATCCTGTTTAAAAAGAACTGAAGACAGAAACAGACAGTTCCATTCAACATATACCATATAGCCCATCTATCCTGTTTAAAAAGAACTGAAGACAGAAACAGACAGTTCCATTCAACATATACCATATAGCCCATCTATCCTGTTTAAAAAGAACTGAAGACAGAAACAGACAGTTCCATTCAACATATACCATATAGCCCATCTATCCTGTTTAAAAAGAACTGAAGACAGAAACAGACAGTTCCATTCAACATATACCATATAGCCCATCTATCCTGTTTAAAAAGAACTGAAGACAGAAACACATACTTTGGTTCCATTTCAACATATTTTTTATTGAAACTAAAGTGCTCTAACATACAGTGCTGTGAAAAAGGATTTGCTCCCTTTCTGATTTTCTTTTTTTTTCACATTTTTGATACTGAATGTTATCAGATCTTCAACCAAAACCTAATATTAAAAAGGGAACCTGAGTTTACAATTAACCAAAAAAACAGATGGATGGCCTGACATGGTCCTGTAGAATTCTCTGATACAGAGCAGAATTCATGGTTCCTTCTACTAAGGCAAGTCGTCCAGGTCCTGAGGCAGCAAAGCATCCCCAAACCAACACACTACCACCACCATGCTTGACCGTTGGTATGATGTTCTTACAGTGGAATGCAGTGTTTGGTTTTCACCAGGCATAATGGGACCCATCTCGTCCAAAAAGTTGACTCAAGTTTGCCAAAAAGCACCTGGAAGATCATCAAGACTCTTGGAAGAATGTTCTATGGACAGATGAGTCAAAAGTATCACTTTTTGGATGACACGGGCCTTAATAGAAGGAACCAATCATTCTGCTCTGTATCAGAGAATTCTACAAGACAATGTCAGGCCATCCGTCTGTGAGCTGAAGCTGACGTGCAGCTGGGTGATGCAGCAAGACAATGATTCAAAACACACAATAAACTTGACATGAAAATGGCTAAAAAGGAACGGCCTAGTCAAAGTCCAGTCGAAATCCCAATTCAGATGTTGTGGCAGGACTTCAAACGAGCAGTTCATGCTTGAAAACCCACAAATGTTAAAGCAGTTCTGCATGGAAGAGTGGGCCAAAATTCCTACAAAGCGATTGACTGATCAACAACTACAGGAAGTGTTTGGTTGGAGTCATTGCAGCTAAAGGTGGCACAGCCAGTTATTGAGTGTAAGGGCGTAATTACTTTTTCAAACAGGGGAATTGGGTGTTGCATAACTTTGTTTATTAAATCATTTAAATAAGTATGTAACTGTTGTGTTACTGGTTCACTCGGTTCTTTATCTAATATTAGGTTTAAATATCTGATAACATTCAGTATCAAAAATATGGAAAAGTAAAGAAAATTAGAAACGGGGCAAATACTTTTTCACGGCACTGTGCATTCACTCAAATAGCTTAGTACACACACCAAAACTTTTCAAATGATCAAATCGAAAGACTATTGCACACAAAAACGTGAATAGTTGGGTTCATAGCAAATTCAGAACTGCTGGACAGCAACATAATAACAAAAGATTTAGCCTATGAAGTAGTCTCGCGTTACCATACCTTCAAAATCACGTCGTTGTCACGCCTCAAGCCTGGTTCTCTACGACGCTACCTACGATGCAATACTTATGATCATTTTAAGTAGATGAAAAACTACTTAGCCTACATTTGAATAGCACCACAGAAGCTTTGCTATTCGGCATCTTCCCAATTAAAATAGCCTACACTCGTAGAACAAAAGGGTTCTTTGGGGTTGTATATAAACACTTTTGGTTCATTGGACAAGATTAAAGAATCCTTTACCAAAAAAGGTTCTACATCCACTCAGTGACCAGTTTATTTGGTACACCAAACTAGTACAGGTCGGACCCCCCTTTGCCTCCAGAACAGTCTGAATTCTTTGGGGAATGGAAACTTTGCTCAATTGGTATCAAGAGACATAACGTGCGACAGGAAAACATTCCCCACACCATAGCACCACTGCCACCAGGCAGGATGGGGCCATGGACTCATGCTGCTTACGCCAGAACCTGACTCTGCCATCAGCATGACACAACAGGAACCAGGATTCGTCCACTCCTCACTTGTCCTGTGTTGTTTATTGCGTGCCCACTGTAGCTGCCTCTTTGCTTTTAGCTGACAGGAGTGGAACCCGGTGTAGTCGTCTGCTGCAATAGCCCATCCGTGACAAGGCCCTTAACTCCACAAAATTCTCTCCATCCAGGGGCACTGCATGCAGCATGAACCTGTGCTTGTCTCAACTGCATTTGGGGTGGATGAAGACACATTTTTGTTCACTGTAACTAATGGACAAAGTATATTGTGTTGTATTGTATTATATTGTAAAGTCATCAGCCAGAGTTGACCTGGCCCATCATTCCAAGAAAGAGATGCCTCCCTGGCCACCAATGCACATTTAGCATATAAAGACAATACATTCTAAAAACTATGCTGGCATTCTTTTGTCCATTATTAAATTGTTTATTAAATTATATTCTTAGCTAAAAAAATAATATTTAATAGTAGTAGCCATAATCCATAAATGGCACCATGCTGAGTTCTATATGGAACCATTTTGGTTCAGTGAAGAAGAACCTCTAGGGTTCTGCTCAAAGAACCCTATAAAAGGGTTCTATATATAACTTTTAGGTGTTCCATATATGAAGCAAGTAGTAGAACCCCTTCTGGTTCTATAAGGATACTTTTTTCATAGAGTGTAGTGTTTTTGTTTGGCTCCTTGAAGAGAACTAGGGACTTTTACTCGCAGCCCATCTCTTCCTATGCATTGTGGAAAAGTGTGCATTGAATTCTACAATTCTATTAGATGAAGAGCCGAAATGAGTATAACATCCTGGCATTTAAACCATAATCTATTTTTAAAAATTCGCAGTCTTACTCTGTTTTCGCATACTGAGAATGCATCATGTGCGATTGCATTGTTTCGGTAGCGCATCCCCATATGTAATTGTAATCAGCTGTTGTCAAAGTCGAAAAGAGTATGACATCCGGGCATTTATACTCGCATACCTACTATTAAACCTTATTTTGTCGCATATTCAAACAGCCTACCATTTAGGATACAAATGTGGTTATTCGGACAGAACCACTTTCTGAGAATGAGGGCTGCTCAAAGGCCTTCTCCGCTGTGTGATGTCTCTCTAGCTAGCAGAACAAGACAATTCCCCGCTCCACCCTGGAACTTTAATTACCTGAGAACACCATTATCCCAGGTTAATAAAGAGACTCTTCCTCTTCCAGCTCTCTCTCTCCATGCACTCCTATTTAAGCCCTAAGCTACCAGGCTGCCTCTTTGCATAGCAGGCGCGTGGAAAGTTGTGCCCCTGAACATTATTCAGCACCCTGCTGTCACCGAATTCCCAGTGACAGCGGACTAACCGCAGGTCTCCGACCGCAAGCGGACCGACACTTTAAGTCACTCATTTTCTGCACACCGAGATTCTTTAAATGGCGGACTTTAGGACGGTGCTTTCATTAAATACCACCACAGAAATTAAATGGAAACTGTCGACCTTGCAACGGTATTCAATTCCAGCACACCAGGACTTCTTTCCCGGAGCTGCTGGGTTTTCCTTCGCTAAACATCGTCCG